>NC_133513.1:127432500-127732500 GCF_049354715.1 Callithrix jacchus | reverse complement strand
TCTACTCTGTTTTGGAGTACATACACCAACTCAAAATGCTCTCTCATGTAAAATACAGAAATTCTATATTTAAGCAAATCGACAAAAATCTAAATATTATCTAGGCACCCCAATGTTAAAAGTAAAATTGCAATGAATATAATATGTTAGAAAAAATATACAATGCCCTTTTCTTTTTTTTTTAATTTTTTATTGGATTATAGGTTTTGGGGTACATGAGCAGAGCATGCAAGAGAGTTGCGTAGGTACACACATGGCAGTGTGCTTTGCTTTTCTTCTCCCCTTCACCCACATTTGGCATTTCTCCCCAGGCTATCCCTCCCCACCTCCCCCTCCCACTGGCCCTCCCCTTTTCCCCCCAATAGACCCCAGTGTTAATACTCCCCTTTCTGTGTCCATGTGTTCTCATTTTTCATCACCCACCTATGAGTGAGAATATGCGGTGTTTCATTTTCTGTTCTTGTGTCAGTTTGCTGAGGATGATGTTTTCCAGATTCATCCATGTCCCTACAAACGACACAAACTCATCATTTCTGATTGCTGCATAATATTCCATGGTGTATATGTGCCACATTTTTCCAATCCAGTCTATTATCAATGGGCATTTGGGTTGATTCCAGGTCTTTGCTATTGTAAACAGTGCTGCAATGAACATTCGTGTACATGTGTCCTTATAGTAGAACGATTTATAGTCTTTTGGATATATACCCAGTAATGGGATTGCTGGGTCAAATGGAATTTCTATTTCTAAGGCCTTGAGGAATCGCCACACTGTCTTCCACAATGGTTGAACTAATTTACACTCCCACCAACAGTGTAAAAGTGTTCCTTTTTCTCCACATCCTCTCCAGCATCTGTTGTCTCCAGATTTTTTAATGATCGCCATTCTAACTGGCGTGAGATGGTATCTCAATGTGGTTTTGATTTGCATCTCTCTGATGACCAGTGACGATGAGCATTTTTTCATATGATTGTTGGCCTCATATATGTCTTCTTTCGTAAAGTATCTGTTCATATCCTTTGCCCACTTTTGAATGGGCTTGTTTGTTTTTTTCCTGTGAATCTGCTTGAGTTGTTTGTAAATTCTGGATATCAGCCCTTGTCAGATGGGTAGACTGCGAAAATTTTTTCCCATTCTGTTGGTTGCCGATCCACTCTAGTGACTGTTTCTTTTGCCGTGCAGAAGCTGTGGAGTTTCATTAGGTCCCATTTGTCTATTTTGGCTTTTGTTGCCAATGCTCTTGGTGTTTTGTTCATGAAGTCCTTGCCTACTCCTATGTCCTGGATAGTTTTGCCTAGATTTCCTTCTAGGGTTTTTATGGTGCCAGGTCTTATGTTTAAGTCTTTAATCCATCTGGAGTTAATTTTAGTGTAAGGTGTCAGGAAGGGGTCCAGTTTCTGCTTTCTGCACATGGCTAGCCAGTTTTCCCAACACCATTTGTTAAACATGGAATCCTTGCCCCATTGCTTGTTTTTGTCAGGTTTATCAAAGATTGTATAGTTGTATGTATGTTGTGTTGCCTCCGGTGCCTCTGTTTTGTTCCACAATGCCCTTTTCTACTCTGTTTTGTAGTATATACACGAACTCACTATGCTCTCTCATGTAAAATACAGAAATTATAATTTTACCAGAATCGAAAACATCTAAATATTATATAGGCACCCCAATGATAAAAACAAAATTGCTCTGAATATAATCTGTCAGAAAAAATACACAATGCCCTATTCTACTCTGTTTTGGAGTATATACACCAACACAGTATGCTCTCTAAAGTAAAATACCGACATTCTAATTTTACGTGAATAGAAAGAAATCTAAATATTATCTAGGTACCCCATTGTTAATAGCAAAATTGCTCGGAATAAAATCTGTCAGAAAAAATATACAATGCCATTTTCTAATCTGTTTTGGAGTTTATACAACACCTCAATATGCTCTCTCATGAAAAATACCAAAATTCAAATTTTACGTGAATCGAAAAATATCTAAATAATATCTAGGCGCCCCAAAGTTAAAAGAAAATGGCTCAGAATATATTCTGTTAGAAAAAATATACAATGCCTTATTCTACTCTGATTTGGAGTATATATACAAACTCAGTATGCTCTCTCATATAAAATACTGAAATTCAAAATTAATGAATTGAAAAAATCTAAATATTATCTAGGCACCCCAATTTTAAAAACAAAATTGTTCTGAATATAATCTGTCAGATAAAATATACAATGTTCTATTCTACTTCTTTTTGGAGTATATACACCAACTCCATATCCTCTCTCATTTAAAATACAGAAATTGTATATTTAAGCGAATCGAAAAAATCTAAATATTATCTAGGCAAACCAGTGTTAAAAGCAAAATTGCTCTGAATATAATCTGTCTGAAAAAATATACAATGCCCTTTTCTACTCTGTTTTGTAGTATATAAACCAACTCAACATGGTCTCATGTAAAATCCCGATATACTAATTTTACGCGAATCAATAAAATCTAAATAATATCTAGGCACCCCAAAGTTAAAAGAAAATGGCTCTGAATATAGTCTGTTATAAAAAATATACAATACCTTATTCTACTTTGTTTTGGAGTATATACCCCAACTAAGTATGCTCTCTCATGTAAAATACCGAAATTCAAATTTTACATGAATCGAAAAAATCTAAATATTATCTAGGTACCCCAATGTTAAAAACAAAACTGCTTGGAAAATAATCTGTCAGAAAAATATAACATGCCCTATTCTGCTCTGTTTTGGACTATATACACCATCTCCATATGCTCTCTCATGTAAAATATATAAATTCAATATGTAAGTGAATCGAAAATAATCTAAATATTATCTAGGCACCACAATGTTGAAAAAACATTGCTCTGAGTATAATCTGTCATAAAAAATTTAAAATGCCCTATTCTACTCTGATTTGGAGTATATACACCAACCCAATACGCTCTCTCATGTAAAATACAGAAATTCTAATTTTTTCCGAATCGAATAAATCTAAATATTATCTAGGCACCCCAATGTAAAAAACAAAATTGCTCTGAATATAATCTGTCAGAACAAATATACAATGCCCTATTCTACTCTGTTTTAGAGTATATACACCAACTCCGTATGCTCTCTCCTGTAAAATACAGAAATTCTATATTTACGTGAATCGAAAAAAAATCTAAAAATTATCTAGGCACCCCAATGTAAAAAGTAAATTGCTCTGAATATAATCTGTAATAAAAAATATACAATGCCCTTTTCTACTCTGTTTTGTAGTATATACACGAACTCAGTGTGTTCTCTCATGTAAAATACAGAAATTCTGATTTCACCCGAATCGAAAATATCTAAATATTATATAGGCACCCCAATAATAAAGAGAAAATTGCTCTGAATATAATCTGTCAGAAAAATATACAATGCCCTATTCTACTCTGTTTTAAAGTATATACACCAACTCAGTTTGCTCTCTAATGTAAAATACAGAAATTCTAATTTTACGTGAATAGAAAGAAATCTAAATATTATCTAGGCACCCTATTGTTAAAAGCAAAATTGTTCTGAATACAATCTGTCAGAAAAAATATACAATGCCCTTTTCTAATCTGTTTTGGAGTATATACAACACCTCAATATGCTCTCTCATGGAAAATACTGAAATTCAAATGTTACGTGAATCGAAAAATATCTAAATAATATCTAGGCGCCTCAAAGTTAAAAGAAAATGGCTCTGAATATAGTCTGTTAGAAAAAATATACAATAACTTATTCTACTCTGATTTGGAGTATATAAACCAACTCAGTATGCTCTCTCATGTAAAACACTGAAATTCTAAATTTACGCAAATCAAAAAAATTTAAATAATATCTAGGCACCCCAATTTTAAAAACAAAATTGTTCTGAATATTTTCTGTCAGATAAAATATACAATGCCCTATTTTACTCTGTTTTGGAGTATATAAACCAACTCCATAAGCTCTCTCATTTAAAATACAGAAATTGTATATTTAAGCGAATTGAAAAAAATCTAAATATTATCTAGGCAACCCAATGTTAAAAGCAAAAGTGCTCTGAATATAATCTGTCACAAAAAATATACAATGCCCTTTTCTACCCTGTTTTGTAGTATATAAACCAAATCAATATGGTCTCATGTAAAATCCCGATATACTAATTTTACACGAATCGAAAAAAATCTCAATAATATCGATGTGCCCCAAATTTAAAAGAAAATGGCTCTGAATACAGTCTGTTAGAATAAATATACAATGCCTTATTCTACTTTGTTTTGGAGTATATACACCAACTCAGTATGCTCTCTCATGTAAAATACCGAAATTCTAATTTTACGTGAATAGAAAAAAATCTAAATATTATCTAGGCACCCCAATGTTAAAAACAAAATTCCTCTAAATATAATCTGTCAGAAATAATATACAATGCCCTATTCTAGTCTGTTTTGGAGTATATACACCAACTTTATATTCTCTCTCATGTAAAATACCGAAATTCTATACTTAAGAGAATCGAAAAAAATCTATATATTATCGAGGCACCCCAATGTTAAAAGCAAAATTGCTCTGAATATAATCTGTCATAGAAAATATAGAATGCCCTTTTCTACTCTCTTTTGTAGTATATACAAAAACTCATTATGCTCTCTCATGTAAAATACAGAAATTCTAATTTTATACGAATCGAAAAAATCAAAATATTATCTAGGCACGCCAGTGTTAAAAACAAAATTGCTCTGAATATAATCTGTCAGAAGAAATATAAAATGCCCTATTCTACTCTGTTTTGAAGTATATACACCAACTCAATACGCTCTCTCATGTAAAATACAGAAATTCTAATTTTACCTGAATTTAAAAAAATCTAAATAATATCTAGGCATCTCAATGATAAAAACAAAATTGTTCTGAACATAATCTGTCAGAAAAAATATACAATGCCCTATTCTACTTTGTTTTAAATGATATACACCTACTCCATATGCTCTCTCATGTAAAATACAGAAGTTCTATATTTACGTAAATCGAAGAAAATCTAAATATTATCTAGGCACCCCAATGTTAAAAACAAAATTGCTCTGAATATAGTCTCTCAGAAAAAATATACAATGACATATTCTACTTTGTTTTTGAGTATATACACCACTCAATATGCTCTCTCATGTAAAATAGAGAAATTCTATATTTAAGCGATTCGAAATAAATCTAAATATTATCTAGGCACCCCAATGTTAAAAGCAAAATTGCTCTGAATGTAATCTGTCAGAAAAAAATATACAATGTTCTTTTCTACTTTGTTTTGTAGTATATACACCAACTCAGTATGCTCTCTCGTTTAAAATACAAAAACTTTAATTTTACCCAAATTCAAATATCTAAATATTATCTAGGCACCCCAATGTTAAAAACCAAATTTCTCTGAATATAATCTGTCAGAAGAAATATACAATGCCCTATTCTACCCTGTATTGGAGTATATACACCCTCTCCATATGCTCTCACATGTAAAATACAGAAATTCTAAATTTACGTGAATCGAAAAAAATCTAAATATTATCTAGGCACCCCAATGTTAAAAACCAAATTGCTCTGAATATAATCTGTCAGAAGAAATATACAATGCCCTATTCTACACTGTGTTGGAAGATATACACCAACTCCATATGCTCTCTCATTTTAAAGACAGATATTCTATATTTACGTGAATCGAAAAAAATATAAATAGTTCCAAGGCACACCAATTTTAGAAAAAAAAGTGCTATGATTATAATCTGTCAGAAAAAATATAAAATGCCCTATTCTACTCTCTTTTGGAGTATATACACCAACTCAGTATGCTCTCTCATATAAAATACAGAAATTCTAATTTTACGCAAATCGAAAAAAATCTAAATAATATCTAGGCGATCCAAAGTTAAAAGAAAATGGCTCTGAATATAGTCTGTTAGAAAAAATATACAATGCCTTATTGTACTCTGTTGTGGAGTATATACACCAACTCAGTATGCTCTATCATGTAAAATACCGAAATTCTAATTTACCATGAATTGAAAAAATCTAAATAATATCTAGTCACCCCAATGTTAAAAACAAAATTCCTCTGAATATACTCTGTCAGAAAAAATATTCAATGCTCTATTCTACTTAGTTTTGGAGTATATACACCAACTACATATGCTCTCTCATGGAAAATTTAAAAATTCTATATTTAGGGGAATAAAAAAAAGTCTAAATATTATCTAGGCACCCAAATGTTAAAAGCAAAATTGCTCTGAATATAATCTGTCAGAAAAAATATACAATGCCCTTTTCTACTCTGTTTAGGAGTATATACACCAACTCTATAGGATCTCTCATGTAAAATATTTAATTCTAATTTTACCAGATTCGAATAAAATCTAAATAATACCTAGGCGCCCCAATGTTAAAAGAAAATGGCTCTGAATGTAGTCTGTTAGAAAAAACATACAATGCACTATTCTACTCTGTTTTGGAGTATATACACCAACTAAGTGTGCTCTCTCATGTAAAATACCGAAATTCTAATTTTACAAGAATCGAAAAAAATCAAAATATTATCAAGGCACCCCGTGTGAAAAACAAAATTTCTCTGAATATAATCTGGCAGAGAAAATATACAATGCCCTATTCTACTCTTTTTTGGAGTATATACACCAACTCCATATGCTCTCTCATGTAAAATACAGATATTCTATATTTAAGAGAATCGAAAAAATTGAAATATTATCTTGGCACACCAATGATAAAAACAAAATTGTTCTGAATATAATATGTCAGAAAAAATATACAATGCCCTATTCTACTCTGTTTTGGAGTATATATTCAAACTCCATATGCTCTCTCAGGTAAAATACAGAAATTCTATATTTAAGCGACTCAAATAAAACCTAAATATTATTTAGGCACCCCAAGGTTAAATGCAAAATTGCTCTGAATATAATCTGTCAGAGAAAATATACAATGCCCTATTCTACTCTGTTTTGGAGTATATATTCAAACTCCATATGCTCTCTCAGGTAAAATACAGAAATTCTATATTTAAGCGACTCAAATAAAACCTAAATATTATTTAGGCACCCCAAGGTTAAATGCAAAATTGCTCTGAATATAATCTGTCAGAGAAAATATACAATGCCCTTTTCTACTCTGTTTTGGAGTATATACATTAACTCAATATGCTCTCTCATGTAAAATACAGAAATTCTAATTTTACACGAGTCGAAAATATCTAAATATTATCTAGGCAACCGAATGTTAAAAACAAAATTTCTCTGAATATAGTGTGTCAGAAAAAATATACAATGTTCTATTCTACTTACTTTTGGAGTATATACACCAACTAAATATGCTCTCTCATGTAAAATACAGCAATTCTATATTTAAGCGAATCAAAATAATCTAAGTATTATCTAGGCACCCCACTGTTGCAAGCAAAATTGCTCTGAAAATAATCTGTCAAAAAACTATACAATGCCGTTTTCAACTCTGTTTTGAAGAATATACACCAAGTCCATATGCTCTCTCATGTAAAATACCGAAATTGTAATTTTACGCAAATCGAAAAAAATCTAAATAATATCTAGGCGCCCCAAAGTTAAAAGAAAATAGCTCTGAATATAGTCTGTCAGAAAAAATATACAATGCCCTATTCTACTCTGCTTGGAGTATATACAACAACTCAGTATGCTCTCTCATGTAAAATACCGAAATTCTAATCTTACGTGAATCAAAAAAACCTAAATATTATCTATGCACCCAAAGGTTAAAAGCAAAATTGCTCTGAATATAATCCGTCAGAAAATATATACAATGAATTATTCTACTGTTTGGGAGTATATACACCAACTCAGTATGCTCTCTCATGTAAAATACCCAAATTCTAAATTTACGTGAATCGAAAAAAATCTAAATATTATCTAGGCACCCCAATGTTAAAAAGAATATTGCTCTAAATATAATCTGTCAGAAAAAATATACAAAGGCCTATTCTACTCGGTTTTGGAGCATATACACCAACTCCATATACTCTCTCATGTAAAATACAGAAATTCTATATTTAAGCGAATCGAAAAGAATCTAAATATTATCTAGGCACCCCAATGTTTAAAGAAAAATTGCTGTGAATATAATCTGTCAGAAAAAATATACAATGAACTTTTCTACTCTGTTTTGGAGCATATACACCAACTCAATATGCTCTCTCATGTAAAACACCGAAATTCTAATCTTACGTACATCAAAAAAAATCTAAATAATATCTAGGCACCCAAAAGTTAAAAGAGAATGTCTCTGAATATAGTCTTTTAGAAAAAATATATAACGCCTATTTCTACTTTGTTTTGGAGTATATACACCAACTCAGTATGCTCTCTCATGTGAAATACCGAAATTCTAATTTTACATGAATCGAAAAACATCTAAATAATATCGAGGTGCCCCAAATTTAAAAGAAAATGGCTCTGAATATAGTCTGTTAGAGAAAATGTACATTGCCTTATTCTACTCTGTTTTGGAGTATATAAACCAAGTCAGTATGCTCTCTCATGTAAAATATAGAAATTTTAATTTTACCAGAATCGAAGAAATCTAAATATTATCTAGGCGCCCCAGTGTTAAAAACAAAATTTCTCTGAATATAATATGTCAGAAAAAATATACAATGCCCTATTCTATTTTGTTTTGAAGTATATACACCAACTCCATATGCTCTCTCATGTAAAATACAAAAATTCTATATTTAAGCGAATCAAACAAAATCTAAATATTACCTAGGCACCCCAATGTTAAAATCAAAATTGCTCTGAATAAAATGTGTCAGAAAAGATATACAATGCTCTTTTCTACTCTGTTTCAGAGTATATACACCACCTCAATATGCTCTCTCATTTAAAATACAAAAATTCTAATTTTTCGCGAATCCAAAATTATCTAAATAATATCTAGGCGCCCCAAAGTTGAAAGAAAATTGCTCTGAAAATAATCTGTCAGAAAAAATATACGAAGCCATATTTTACTCTGTTTTGGAGTATATACACCAATTCCTTATGCTCTCTCATGTAAAATACAGAAATTCTATATTTAAGCGAATCAAAAAAAATCGAAATATTATCTAGGCACCCCAATGTTAAAAACATAATTGCTCTGAATATAATCTGTGAGAAAAAATATACAATGTCCTTTTCTACTGTGTTTTGTAGTATAAACACCAACTCAATATGCTCTCTCATGTAAAATAACGAAATTCTAATTTTACGCAAATTGAAGAAAATCTAAATAATATCTAGTCGCCCCAAAGTTAAAAGACAATAGCTCTGAATGTAGTTTGTTATATTAAATATATAATGACTTATTCTACTCTGTTTTGGAGTATATACACAAAATCAGTATGCTCTCTCATGTAAAATACCGAAATTCTAATTTTACGTGAATCAAAAAAAATCTAAATAGTATCGAAAAGCCCCAAAGGTAAAGGAAAATGGCTCTGAATATAGTCTGTTAGAAAAAATATACAATGCCTTATTCTACGCTGTTTTGGAGTATATACACCAACTCAGTATGCTCTCTCATATAAAATACAGAAATTCTAATTTTACCCGAATCGACAATATCTTAATATTATCTAGGCACCCCAATGCTATAAACAAAATTGCTCTGAATATAATCTGTCAGAAAAAATATACAATGCCGTATTCTACTTTTTTTGGAGTATATACACCAACTCCATATGCTCTCTCATTTAAAATACAGAAATTCTAATTTAACCTAATTGAAAAAATCTAAATATTATCTAGGCACCCCAATGTTAAAAACAAAATTGCTCTGAATATAATCTGTCAGAAAAAATCTACAATGCCCTATTCTACTATTTTTTGAAATGTATACACCAACTCCATATGCTCTCACATGTAAAATAAAGAAATTCTAATTTTACTCGAATTGAAAAAATCTAAATATTGTCTAGGCACCCCAATGTTAAAAACCAAAATGCTCTGAATATAATCTGTCAGAAAAAATATACAATGCCTTATTCTACTCCGTTTTGGAGTATATACACCAACTCAGTATGCTCTCTCTTGTAAAATACCGAAATTCAAAATTTTCGTGAATCGAAAAAAATCTAAATACTGTCTAGGCGCCCCAAAGTTAAAAGCAAATAGCTCTGAATATACTCTGTCAGAAAAAATATACAATGCCCTATTCTATTTTTTTTGGAGAATATACTCCAACTCACTATGTTCTCTCATGTAAAATAGAGAAATTATAATTTTACTCGAATCGAAAAAATATAAATATTATCTAGGCTTCCCAATGTTAAAAAAAGATTGCTCTTAACATATTCTGTCAGAAAAAATATACAATGTCCTATTCTCTGTTTTGTGGTATATACACCAACTCAACTCAATATGCTCTCTCATGTAAAATACAGAAATTCGAATTTTACCCGAATCGAAAAAATCTAAATATTATCTAGGCTTCCCAATGTTAAAAACAAGATTGCTCTTAATATATTCTGTCAGAGAAAATATACAATGCCGTATTCTACTCTGTTTTGGAGTATATACACCAACTCAATATGCTCTCTCATGTAAAATACCGAAATTCTAATTTTACGCGAATTGAAGAAAATCTAAATAATATCTAGGCGCCCCAAAGGTAAAAGAAAATGGCTATAAATATAGTCAGTTAGAAAAAATATACAATGCCTTATTCTGTTTTGTTTTGGAGCATATAAACTAACTCAGTGTCCTCTCTCATGTAAAATACAGAAATTCAAATTTTACCCGAATCGAAAAAATCTAAATATTATCTAGGCACCCCAATGCTAAAAAGAAAATTGCTCTGAATATAATCTGTCAGAAAAAATGTACAATGCCGTATTCTACTGTTTTTTGGAGAATATACACCAACATTATATGCACTCTTATTTAAAATACAGAAATTCTAATTTTACCCGAATCGAAAAAATCTAAATATTATCTAAGCACCCCAATGTTAAAAACAAAATTGCTCTGAATATAATCTGTCAGAAAAAATATACAATGCCCTATTCTACTATTTTTTGGAATGTATACACCAACTCAATATGCTCTCTCATGTAAAATAAAGAAATTCTAAATTTACTCGAATTCAAAAAATCTAAATATTGTCTAGGCAACCCAATGTTAAAAACCAAAATGCTCTGAATATCATCTGCCACAAAAAATATAAAATGCCTTATTCTACTCTGTTTTGGAGTATATACACCAACTCAGTATGCTCTCTCTTGTAAAATACCGAAATTCTAAATTTACGTGAATCAAAAAAAATCTAAATACTATCTAGGTGCCCCAAAGTTAAAAGAAAATAGCTCTGAATATAGTCTGTCAGCAAAAATATACAATGCCCTATTCTACTATGTTTTGGAGTATATACACCAACTCAGTATGCTCTCTCATGTAAAATAGAGAAATTCTATATTTAAGCGAATCGAAAAAAATCTAAATAATATCTAGGTGCCCCAAAGGTAAAAGAAAATGGTTCTGAATATAGCCTGTTAGAGAAAAGATATAATGCCCTATTCTCTGTTTTGTAGTATATACACCAACTGAACTCAATATGCTCTCTCATGTAAAATAGAGAAATTCTAATTTTACCCGAATCGAAAAAATATAAATATTATCTAGGCTTCCCAATGTTAAAAACAAGATTTCTCTCAATATACTCTGTCAGAGAAAATATACAATGCACTATTCTCTGTTTTGTAGTATATACACCAACTCAACTCAATATGCTCTCTCATGTAAAATACAGAAATTCGAATTTTTACCAAATCAAAAAAATCTAAATATTATCTAGGCTTCCCAATGTTAAAAACAAGATTACTCTTAATATATTCTGTCAGAGAAAATATACAATGCCGTATTCTACTCTGTTTTGAAGTCTATACACCAACTCAGTATGCTCTCTCATGTAAAATACTGAAACTCTAATTTTATGTGTATCGAAAAAAATCTAAATAATATCTATGTGCCACAAAGTTAAAAGAAAATGGCTCTGAATATAGTCTGTTAGAAAAAATATACAATGCCTTATTCTACTCTGTTATGGAGTATATACACCAACTCACTATGCTCGCTCACGTAAAATTTAGAAATTCTAGTTTTACCGGAATCAAAAATATCTAAATATTATCTAGGCACCCCAATGTTAAAAACAAAATTGATATGAATATAATGTGTCAGAAAAAATATACAATGCCCTAGTGTAAGCTTTTTTGGAGTATATACACCAACTTTATGTGCTCTCTCATGTAAAATACAGAAATTCTATATTTAAGCGAAGTGAAAAAAATTTAATATCATATAGGCACCCCAATGTTAAAAGCAATATTGCTCTGAATATAATCTGTCATGAAAAATATACAATGCCCTTTTCAAATCTTTTTTGGAATATATACACCAACTCAATATGCTCTCTCATATAAAATACCAAATTTCTAATTTTATGTGAATCCAAAAAAATCTAAATAATATCTAGCCTCTCCAAAGTTAAAAGAAAATGGCTGTGAATATTGTCTGTTAAAAAAAATATACAATGCCTTATTCTACTCTGTTTTGGAGTATATACACCAACTCAGTATGCTCTCTCATGTAAAATACAGAAATTATAATTTTACACGAATCGAAAAAATCTAAATATTATCTAGGCACTCCAATGCTAAAATCAAAATTGCTCTGAGTATAATATGTCAGAAGAAATATACAATGCCCTATTCTACTTTTTTCTGGAATATATACACCAACTCAATATGCTCTTTTATGTAAAATACAGAAATTCTATATTTAAGCAAATTGAAAAAAATCTAAATATATCTAGGCACCCCAATGTTAAAAGCAAAATTGCTCTGAATATAATCTGTAAGAGAAAATAAACAATTCCCTATTCTACTCTGTTTTGGAGTATATACACCAACTCAATATGCTCTCTCATGTAAAATATCGAAATTCTAATTTTATGTGAATCGAAATAAATCTAAATAATATCTATGTTCCCCAAAGTGAAAAGAAAATGACTCTGACTATAGTCTGTTAGAAAAAATAAACAATGCCTTATTCTACTCTGTTTTGGAGTACATACACCAACTCAGTATGCTCTCTCATGTAAAATACCGAAATTCTAGTTTTACGCAAATCGAAAAAAATCTAAATAATATCTATGCGCCCCAAAGTTAAAAGAAAATGGCTCTGAATACAGTCTGTTAGAAAAAATATACAATGCCTTTTTCTACTCTGTTTTGGAGTATATACACCAACTCAGTATGCTCTCTCATGTAAAATACCGAAATTCTAATTTTACGTGAATCGAAAAAAATCTAAATATTATCTAGGCACCCCTATGTTAAAACCAAAATAGCTCTGAATATAGACTGTCAGAAAAAATATACAATGCCCTATTCTACTCTGTTTTGGAGTATATACACCAACTCCATATGCTCTCTCATGTAAAATACAGAAATACTATATGTAAGCGAATCGAAAAAAATCTAAATGTTATCTAGGCACCCCAATGTTAAAAGCAAAGTGGCCCTGAATATAATCTGTTAGAAAAAATATACAATGCCTTATTCTACTTCGTTTTGGAGTATATACACAAACTCAGTATGCTCTCTCATGTAAAATACAGAAATTAAAATGTTACCCGAATTGATAAAATCTAAATACTATGTAGGCACCCCGATGTTAAAAACAAAATTTCTCTGAATATACTCAGTCAGAAAAAATATACAATGCCCTATTCTACTCTGTTTTGGAGTATATAAACCAACTACATATGCTTCCTCATGTAAAACACAGAAAATCTATATTTAATCGAATCGAAAAAAATCTAAATATTATCTAGGCAGTCCAATGTTAAAAACAAAATTGCTCAGAACATAATCTGTCTGAAAAAATATACAATTCCCTATTGTACTCTGTTTTGGAGTATATACACCAACTCCATATGCTCTCTCATGTAAAATATAAAATTTTATATTTAAGCGAATCGGAATAAAGGTAAATATTATCTAGGCTCCCCAATGTTAAAGGCAAAACTACTCTGAATATAAGCTGTCAGAAAAAATATAGAGTACCGTTTTCTACTCTGTTTTGGAGTATATTTACCAACTAAATATGCTCTCTCATGTAAAATACTGAAATTCTAATTTTACCCAAATCAAAAAAAAATCTAAATAATATGTAGGCGACACAAAGTTTAAAGAAAAAGGCTCTGAATGTAGTCTGTTAGAAAAAAAATACAATGCCTTATTCTACTCTGTTTTGGAGAATATACACCAACAGAGTATGCTCTCTTATGTAAAATACAGAAATTCTAATTTTACCCGATTCAAAAAATCTAAATATTATCTAGGCACCCCAATGTTAAAAACAAAATTGCTCTGAATATAATCTGTCAGTAAAAATATACAATGCCTTATTCTACTCTGTTTTCGAGTACATACACCAACTCAATATGCTCTCTCATGTAAAATACAGAAATTCTAATTTTAAGCGAATAGAAAAAAATCTAAATATTATTTAGGCACTCCAATGTTAACAACAAAATTGCTCTGAATATAATCTGTCAGAAAAAATATACAATACCCTATTCTACTTTCTCTTGGAGTATATACACCAACTAAATATGCTGTCTCATGTAAAATACAGAAATTCTATATTTAAGCATATTGAAAAAAATCTAAATATCATCTAGGCACCCCAATGTTAAAAACAAAATTGCTCTGAATATAATCTGTCAGAAAAAATAAACAACGCCATTTTCTACTCTGTTTTGAAGTATATACACCAACTCAATATGCTCTCTCATGTAAAATAACGAAATTCTAATTTTAGGCAAATCGAAAAAAATCTAAATAATATCTGGGCACCCCAAAGTTAAAAGAAAATGGCTCTGACTATAGTCTGTTAGAAAAAATAAACAATGCCTTATTCTACTTTGTTTTGGAGTAGATACACCAACTCAGTATGCTGTCTCATGTAAAATACAAAAATTCTAATTTTACGTGAATCAAAAAAAATTTAATATTATCTAGGCACCGAAATGTTAAAAGTAAAACTGCTCTGAATATAATCTGTCAGAAAAAATATACAATGCCCTTTTCTACTCTGTTTTGGAGTATATATACCAACTCAATATGCTCTCTCATGTAAAATACCAAAATTCTAATTCTATGCGAATCGAAAAAAATCTAAATAATATCTATCCGTTCCAAAGTTAAAAGAAAATGGCTCTGAATATAGTCTGTTAGAAAAAATATACAATGCCTTATTCTACACTGATTTGGAGTATATACACCAACTCAGTATGCTCTCTCATGTAAAATACAGACATTCTAATTTTACGTGAATCGAAAAAAATCGAAATATTATCTAGGCAACCCAATGTTAAGAGCAAAATTGCTCTGAATATAGTCTGTCAAAAAAATATACAATGCGCTTTTCTACTGTGTTTTGGTGTATATACACCAACTGAGTATGCTCTTTCATGTAAAATACCGAAATTCTAATTTTACACGAATTGAAAAAATTCTAAATAATATCTAGGCGCCCCAAAGTGAAAAGAAAATGCCTCTGAATATAGACTGTTTGAAAAAATATACAATGCCTTATTCTACTCTGTTTTGGAGTATATACACAAACTCAGTATGCTCTCTCTTGTAAAATACAGAAATTATAATGTTACCCGAATTGATAAAATCTAAATACTATCTAGGCACACCAATGTTAAAAACAAAATTGGTCTCAATATACTCTTTCATAAAAAATATACAATGCCCTATTCTACTCTGTTTTGGAGTATATAAAACAACTCCATATGCTCTCTCATGTAAAATACAGAAAATTTATATTTAAGCGAATCGAAAAAAATCTAAATAATATCTAGGCAGTCCAATGTTAAAAACGAAATTGCTCAGAATATAATCTGTCAGAAAAAATATACAATTCCCTATTGTACTCTGTTTTGGAGTATGTACACCAACTCCATATGCTCTCTCATGTAAAATACTGAAATTCTAATTTTACGCAAATCGAAAAAAATCTAAATAATATCTGGGCATCCCAAAGTTAAAAGAAAGTGGCTCTGAATATAGTCTGTTAGAAAAAATATCCAATGCCTTATTCTATTCTGTTTTGGAGTATATACACCAATGTTAAAAACAAAATTGCTCTGAATATAATCTGTCAGTAAAAATGTACAATGCCTTATTCTACTTCGTTTTGGAGTATATACACCAACTCAGTATGCTCTCTCAAGTAAAATACAGAAATTCTAATTTTACCCGAATTGAAAAAATTTAAATATTATCTAGTCCCCGAATTTTAAAAACAATATTGCTCTGAATATAATCTGTCGGAAAAAACATACAATGCCCTATTCTATGCTCTTTTGGAGAATATACACCAACTCAGTATGCTCTCTACGTAAAATACCGAAATTCTAATTTTACCTGAATCGAGAAATAACTAAATATTATCTGGGCACCCCAATGTTAAAAGTAAAATTGGTGTGAATATAATCTGTCAGAAAAAATATACAATGCCCTATTCTACACTGTTTTGGAGTATATACAACAACTCAGTATGCTCTCTCATGTAAAATACAGAAATTCTAATTTTACGCGAATCGAAAATAATCTAAATATTATCTAGGCACCCCAATGTTAAAAACAACATTGCTCTGAATATAATCTGTCAGAAAAAAAACACTATGCGCTATTCTACTCTGTTTTGGAGTATTCACCAACTCCATATTCTCTCTCATGTAAAATATAGAAATTCTATATTTAAGCGAATTAAAAAAATTCAAAATATTTTCTAGGCAATCCAATGTTAAAATCAAAATTGCTCTGAATATAATCTGTCAGAAAAAATATACAATGCCCTATTCTACACTGTTTTGGAGTATATACACCAACTCAGTATGCTCTCTCATGTAAAATTAAGAAATTCTTATTTTACCTGAATCGAAAAAATCTAAATATTATCTAAAAACCCCAATGTTAAAAACAAAATTGCTCTGAATATAATCTGTCAGAAAAAATATACAATGCCCTATTCTCTGTTATGTAGTATATACTCCAACTCAACTCAATATGCTCTCTCATGTAAAATACAGAAATTCTAAATTCACTCGAATTGAAAAAAATCTAAACATTAATTTGGCATCCCGATGTTAAAAGCAAAATTTCTCGGAATATTATCTGTCAGAAATAATACACAATGTCTTATTCTATTCTGTTCTGGAGTATATACACCAACTCAATATGCTCTCTCATATAAAATACCAAAACTCTAATTTTACGGAAATCGAAAAACATCTAAATATTATTTAGGAACCCCAATGTTAAAAGCAAAATTGCTCTGAATATAATCTGTCAGAAATAATAAACAATGCCCTTTTCTACTCTGTTTTGGAATATACACATCTACTCAATATCCTCTCTCATGTAAAATACCGAAATTCAAATTTTTCGTGAATCGAAAATAATCTAAATATTATCTAGGAACCCTAATGTTAAAAGAAAATGCCTCTAAATATAATCTGTAAAAACAAGTATTGAATGACTTTTTCTACTTCCTTTTGGAGTATATACACCAACTCAATATTCTCTCTCATGTAAAATACCAAAATTATAAATTTACGCACATTAAAAAATTTCTAAATATTATTTAGGCACCTCAATGTTAAAATCAAAATTGTTCTGAATGTAATCTGTAAGAAGAAACATAAAATGCCTTTTTCTACTCTCGCTTGTAGTATATACACCAACTCAATATGCTCTCCAATGTAAATTGCAGAAATTATAATTTTACATGAACCGAAAAAATTTAAATATTATCTAGGCATTCCAATGTTAAAACCAAAATTGCTCTGAATATAACCTGTCACAAAAAATACACAATGCTTTTTACTACTCTGTTTTGGACTACATACAGCAACTCAATATGCTCTCTCATGTAAAATACAGAAATTCTAAATTTACGTGAATCATAAAAAATCTAAATATTGTCTAGGCACCCCAATGTGAAAAGCAAAATTGCTCTGAATATAATCTGTCCGAAAAAATATACAATGCCCTTTTCTACTCTGTTTTGGAGTATATAAACCAACACAATATGCTCTGTCACTTAAAACATTGAAGTTCTATTTATACGCGAATCGAAAAAATCTAAATATTATCTAGGCAGCCCAATGTTAAAAGAAAATGGCTCTGAATATAATTTGTCATAAAAAATATACAATGCCCTTTTCCACTCTGTTTTGGAGTATATACACCAACTCAATATGCTCTCTCATGTAAAATATAGAAATTCTAATTTTACGTGAATCGAAAAAAATCTAAATGTCATCTAGGCAACCCAATGTTAAAAGCAAAATTGCTCTGAATATAATCTGTCAAAGAAAATATACAATGCCCTTTTCTACTCGATTTTGGAGTATATACACAAACTCAATATGCTCTCTCATGTACAATACCGAAATTATAAATTTACGCGAATCGAAAAAAATATAAACATTATCTAGGCACCGCAATGTTAAAAGCAAAATTTCTCTTAATATAATGTGTCAGAAAAAATATACAATGCAATATTCTACTCTGTTTTGGAGTATATACAACAACTCAAAATGCTCTCTCACGTAAAATACAGAAATTCTAATTTTATGCTAATAGAAATAAATCTAAATCTTATCTATGTACCCCAATGTTGAAAGAAAATTGCTCTGAATATAATCTGTCAGAAAAAATATACAATGCCCTTTTGTACTCTGTTTTGGAGTATATACACCAACTCAATATGCTCTCTCATGTAAAATACAGAAATTCTAATTTTACACGAACCGAAAAAAATCTAAATATTATCTAGGCACCCCAATGTAAATAGCAAAATTTCTCTGAATATAATCTGTCAGAGAAAATACACAATGCCATTTTCTACTCTTTTTTGTAGTATATAAACCCACTCAATATGCTCTCTCATATAAAATTCTGAAATTTTAAATTTACGCAAATTGAAAAAAATCTAAATAATACCTAGGCGTCCCAAAAGTTTAAAGAAAATGGCTCTTAATATAGTCTGTTAGAAAAAATATACAATGCCTTATTGTACTCTGTTTTGGAGTATATACACCAACTCAGTATGCTCTCTCATGTAAAACACAGAAATTGTATATTTAAGCGAATTGAAAAAAATCTAAATATTATCTAGGCACCCGAATGTTAAAAGAAAAATTCCTCTGAATATAATCTGTCATAAAAAATATGCAATGCCCTTTTCTACTCTGATTTTAGTATATACACCAAGTCAATATGCTCTCTCATGTAAAATACAAAAATTCTAATTCTACCCGAATCAAAAAAATATAAATATTGTCTAGGCACCCCAATGTTAAAAACAAAATTGCTCTAAATATAATCTGTCAGAAAAAATATACAATGCCTTATTCTACTTTGTTTTGGAGTATATACACCAACTCCCTATGCTCTCTCACGTAAAACACAGAAATTCTATATTTAAGAGAATCGATGAAAAAATCTAAATATTATCCTGGCACCATAATGTGAAAAGCAAAATTGCTCTGAATATAATCTGTCAGTAAAAATATACAATGCCCTTTTGTACTCTGTTTTGTTGTATATACACCAACTCAGTATGCTCTGTCATGTAAAATATATAAATTCTAATTTTACCCGAATAGAAAAAATCTAAATATTATTTAGGCAACCCAGTGTTAAAAACAAAATTTTTCTGAATATAATCTGTCACAAAAAAATATACAATGCACTATTCTACTCTGTTTTGGAGTATATACACCAACTCCATATGCTCTATCATGTAAAATACAAAAATTCTATATTTAAGCGAATCAAAAACAATTTAAATAATATCTAAGCACCCCAATGTCTAAAAAAAAATTGCTCTGAATATACTCTGTGAGAAAAAATATACAATGCCCTATTCTACTCTGTTTTGGAGTATATACACCAACTCCATATGCTCTCTCATGTAAAATACAGAAATTCTAATTCTACCCGAATCGAAAAAACATAAATATAGTCTTGGCACCCCAATGTTAAAAACAAAATTTCTCTGAATATAATCAGTCAGATAAAATATACAATTCCCTTTTCTACTATGTTTTGTAGTTTATACACCAACTCAGTATGGTCTCTCATGTAAAATACAGAAATTCTAATTTTACCCAAATCGAAAAAATCTAAATATTATGTAGGCATGCCAATGTTAAAGAAAAAATTGCTCTGAATATAATCTGTCAGAAAAAATATACAATGCCCTTTTCTACTCTGTTTTAAAGTATATACACCAACTCAGTATGCTCTCTCATGTAAAATACCGAAATTCTAATTTTAACCGAATCGAAAATATCAAAATATTACGTAGGCACCCCAATGTTAATAACAAAATTGCTCTGAATATAATCTGTCAGAAAAAATATACAATGCCCTATTCTACTTTGTTTTGGAGTATATACACCAACTCAGTATGCTCTCTCATGTTAAATACCGAAATTCTAATTTTACGCGAATCGAAAAAAATCTAAATAATATGTAGGCACCTCAATGTTCAACAAAAATGGCTCTGAATATAGTCTGTTAGAAAAAATATACAATGCCTTATTCCAATTTGTTTTGGAGTATATACACCAACTCCATATGCCCTCTCATGTAAAATACAGAAATTCTAATTAAACCTGAATCGAAAAAATATAAATACTGTCTAGGCACCCCAATGTTAAAAACAAAATTGTTCTGAATATAATCTGTCCGAAAAAATAGACAATGCCCTATTCTACTCTGTTTTGGAGTATATACACCAACTCCATATGCTCTCTCATGTAAAATACAGAAAATCTATATTTAAGGGAATCGAAAAAAATCTAAAGATTATCTAGGCACCCCAATTTTAAAAGCAAAATTTCTCTGAATATAATCTGTCAGAAAAAATATACAATGCCCTATTATACTCTGTTTTGGAGTATATACACCAATTCCATATGCACTCTTAAGTAAAATACAGAAATTCCAATTTTAACAGAATCGAAAATATCTAAATATTATCTAGACACCCCAATGTTAAAAACAAAAATGCTCTGAATATAGTCAGTCATAAAAAATATACAATGCCCTATTCTACTCTGTTTTGGAGTATATATACCAACTCAAGATACACTCTCATGTAAAATACAGACATTCTAATTTATGTCTATCGAAAAAAATCTAAATAATATCTAGGATCCCTAAAGTTAAAAGAAAAAAGCTCTGAATATAGTCTGTTAAAAAAATATACAATGCCTTATTTTACTCTGTTTTGGAGTATATACACCAATTCCATATGCACTCTTAAGTAAAATACAGAAATTCCAATTTTAACAGAATCGAAAATATCTAAATATTATCTAGACACCCCAATGTTAAAAACGAAAATGCTCTGAATATAGTCAGTCATAAAAAATATACAATGCCCTATTCTACTCTGTTTTGGAGTATATATACCAACTCAAGATACACTCTCATGTAAAATACAGACATTCTAATTTATGTCTATCGAAAAAAATCTAAATAATATCTAGGAGCCCTAAAGTTAAAAGAAAAGGGCTCTGAATATAGTCTGTTAAAAAAATATACAATGCCTTATTTTACTCTGTTTTGGAGTATATACACCAACTCAGTATGCTCTCTCATGTAAAATACCGAAATTCTATATTTAAGCGAATCGAAAAAAATATAAATATTATCTAAGCATCGTAATATTACAAGCAAAATTGCTCTGAATATAATCTGTCAGAAAAAGTATACAATGCCCTTTTCTACTCTGTTTTGAAGAATATACAAGAACTCCATATGCTCTCTAATGTAAAATACAGTAATTCTATATTAAAGCGAATCTAAGAAAATCTAAATATTATCTAGGCAACCCAATGTTAATAGCAAAACTGCTCCGAAGAAAATCTGTCAGAAAAAATATATAATGCGCTTTCCTACTCTGTTTTGGAGTATATATACCAACTAAATACGCTCTCTCATGTAAAATACAGAAATTCTAATTTTACGGGAATCGAAAAAAATCTAAATAATATCTAGGCGCCCGAAAGTTAAAGTAAAATGGCTCAGAATATAGTCTGTTAGGAAAAATATACAATGCCTTATTCTACTCTGTTTTGGTGTATATACTCCAACTCCGTATGCTCTCTCATGTTAAATAGAGAAATTCTATATATAAACGAATCGAAAAAAATCTAAATATTATCTAGGGTCCCCCATGTTAAAAGCAAAATTGCTGTGAATATAATCTGTCAGAGAAAATATACAATGCTTTTTTCTACTCTGTTTTGGAGTATATACACCAACTCAATATGCTCTCTCAGGTAAAATACAGAAATTCTAATTTTACGCGAATAGAAAAAAGTCTAAATAATATCTAGGCGCCCCAAATTTAAAAGAAAATGGCTCTGAATATACTCTTAGAGAAAATATATAATGCCTTATTCTACACTGTTTTGGAGTATATACACCAACTCAGTATACTCTCTCATGTATAAAACAGAAATTCTAATTTTACCCGTATCGAAAAAATATAAATATTATCTAGGTACCCCAATGTCAAAAACAAAATTGCTTGGAAGAAAATCTGTTAGAAAAAATATACAATGCTCTTTTCTACTCTGTTTTGGAGTATATACACCAAATCAATATGCTCTCTCAGGTAAAATATAGAAATTATATATTTAAGAGAATCGAAAAAAATTTAAATATTATCTAGGCACCCCAATGTTAAAAACAAAATTGCTCTGAATATAATCTGTCAGAAAAAATATACAATGCCTTATTCTACTCTGTTTTGGTGTATATACTCCAACTCCGTATGCTCTCTCATGTAAAATACAGAAATTCTAAATTTAAGCGAATCGAAAAAAATCTAAATATTATCTAGGCAACCCAATGTTAAAAGCAAAATTGCTCTGAATATAATCTGTCAGAAAAAATATACAATGCCCTATTCTACTCTGTTTTGGAGTACATACACAAACTCCATATGTTCTCTCATGTAAAATACAGACATTCTATATTTAAGCGAATCGAAAAAAAATCTACATATTGTTTAGGCACCCCAATGTTAAAAGCAAAATTACTCTGAATATAATCTCTCAGAAAAAGTATACAATGCCCTTTTCTACTCTGTTTTAGAGTATATACACCAACTCAATATGCTCTCTCATGTAAAATATCGAAATTCTAATTTTACGGGAATCAAAATAAATCTAAATAATATCTAGGTACCCCAAAGTTAAAAGAAAATGGCTGTGAATATAGTCAGTTAGAAAAAATATAGAATGCTTTATTCTACTCTATTTTGGAGTATATAAACCCACTCAGTATGCTCTCTGATGTAAAATACCGAAATTCTAACTTACCCGAATCGAAAAAATCTAAATATTATCTAGGCACCCCAATGTTAAAAACAAAATTACTCTGAATATAATCTGTCAGAAAAAATATACAATGCCCTTTTCTACTCTGTTTTGGAGTATATACACCAACTCAGTATGCTCTCTCATTTAAAATGACGAAATTCTAATTTGACGCGAATCAAAAAAAATCTAAATAATGTCTAGGCACCCCAAAGTTACAAGAAAATGGCTCTGAATCTAGTCTTTTAGAAAAAATATACAATGCCTTGTTCTACTCTGTTTTGGAGTATATACACCAACTCAGTATGCTCATATATAAAATGCAGAAATTATAATTTTACCCAAATCGAAAAAATCTAAATATTATTTAGGCACCCCAATGGTAAAAACAAAATTGCTTTGAAGGTAATCTGTCAGAAAAAATATACAATATCCTATTCTACTCTGTTTTGGAGTATATACACCAACTAAATATGCTCTCTCATGTAAAATACAGAAATTCTATATTTAAAAAACAGAAAAAAATCTAAATATGATCTAGGCACCCCAATGTTAAAAGCAAAATTGCTCTGAATATAATCTGTCAAAAAAATATACAATGCACTATTCTACTCTGTTTTGGAGTATATACACCAACTCCATATGCTCTCTCATGTAAAATACAGAGATTCTAATTTTACCCGAACCAAAAAAAATCTAAAAATTTTCTAGGCACCCCAATGGTAAAAACAAAATTTCTATGAATATAATCTGTCAGAAAAAATATACAATGCCCTTTGCTACTTTGTTTTGGAGTATTCACACCAACTCAATATGCTCTCTCATATAAAATACAGAAAATCAAATTTTACGCGAATCGAAAAAAATCTAAATAATATCTAGGTGCGCCAAAGTTAAAAGAATATGGCTATAAATATACTCTGTCATAGAAAATATACAATGCTTTATTCTACTCCGTTTTGGAGTATATACACCAACTCAATATGCTCTTTCATGTAAAATACAGAAATTCTAATTTTACCCGAATCGAAATAATCTAAATATAATCTAGGCACCCCAATGTTAAAAACAAAATTGCTCTAAATATAATCTGTCAAAAAAATATACAATGCCTTATTCTACTCTGTTTTCGAGTATATACACCAACTCAGTTTGCTGTCTCCTGTAAAATACTGAAATTATAAATTTAGGTGAATCGAAAAAATTCTAAATATTATTTAGGCACCTCAATGTTAAAAGCAAAATTGCTCTGAATATAATCTGTCAGAAAAAATATACAATGTCATTTTCTACACTGTTTTGCAGTATATACTCCAACACAATATGCTGTCTCATATAAAATACAGAAATTCTAATTTTACGCGAATCGAAAAAAATCTAAATAATATCTAGGCTGCAAAAATTTAAAAGAAAATGGTTCTGAATATTGCCTGTTAGAAAAAATATTCAATGTCTTATACTACTCTGCTTTGGAGTATATAAACCAACGCAGTCTGCTCTCTCTTGTAACATACAGAAATTCTATTTTTACCCGAATCGAAAAATTCTAAATATTATGTAGGCAACCGAATGTTGAAAACAAAATTGCTGTGAATATAATATGTCAGAAAAAAATATACAATGCCCATTCTACTCTGTTTTGGAGTATATACACCAACTCCATATGCTCTCTCATGTAAAATACAGAAATTCTATATTTAAGTGAATAGAAATAAATCTAAATATTATCTAGGCGCCCCAATTTAAAAGAAAATGGCTGTGAATATAGGCTGTTACAAAAAATATACAATGCCTTGTTCTACTCTGTTTTGGAGAATATACACCAACTCAGTATGCTCTGCCATATAAAATAAAGACATTCTAATTTTACCCCAATCGAAAAAATCTAAATATAATCTAGGCACCGCAATGTTAAAAACAAAATTGCTCTGAATATTATCAGTCAGAAAATATATACAATGCCCTATTCTACTCTGTTTTGGAGTACATACACCAACTCCATATGCTGTCTCATTTAAAATACAGAAATTCTATATTTAAGCGAATCGAAAAAAAATTTAAATATTATCTAGGCACCTTAATGTTAAAAAGAAACTGCTCTGAATATAATCTGTCAGAATAAATATACAATGCACTTTTCTACTCTGTTTAGGAGTATATATACAAACTCAATATGCTCTCTCATGTAAAATACCGACATTCTAATTTACGTCTATCAAAAATAATCTAAATAATATCTAGGAGCCCTAAAGTTAAAAGAAAAGGGCTCTGAATATAGTCTGTTAAAAAAATATACAATGTCTTATTCTACTCTGTTTTGTAGTATATACACCAACTCAATATGCTCTCTCATGTAAAATACAGAAATTCTATATTTAAACGAATCGAAAAAAATCTAAATATTATCTAGGCTCCCCCATGTTAAAAGCAAAATTGCTCTGAATATAGTCTGTCAGAAAAAATATACAATGCCTTATTCTAATCTGTTTTGGAGTATATACACCAACTCAGTATGCTCTCTCATGTAAAATACAAAAATTCTAATTTTACCCGTATTGAAAATATATAAATATTATCAATGTACCCGAATGTCAAAAACAAAATTGCTCTGAATATAATCTGTCAGAAAAAAAAATAGAATGCCCTATTCTACTCTTTTTAGGAGTATATACACCAACTCCATATGCTCTCTCATGTAAAATACAGAAATTCTATATTTAGGCGAATCGAAAACAATCTAAATAATATCTAGGCGCCCCAAAGTCACAAGAAAATGGCTCTGAATATAATGTGTTAGAAAAAATATACAATGCCTTATTCTACTCTATTTTGGAGTATATACACCAACTCACTATGCTCTCTCATGTAAAATACAGAAATTCTAATTTTACCCGAATCGAAAATATCTAAATATTATATAGGCACCGCAATGTTAAAAACAAAATTTCTCTGAATATGATCTGTCAGAAAAAATATACAATGTTCTATTCTACTCTTTTTGGAGTATATACACCAACTCCATATGCTCTCTCATGTGAAATACAGAAATTCTAATTTTACCAGAATCGAAAATATCTAAATATTATCTAGGCACCCCAATGTTAAAAACAAAATTGCTCTGAAGATAGTCTGTCAGAAAAAATATACAGTGCCCTATTCTACTCTGTTTTGGAGTATATACACCAACGCAGTATGCTCTCTACGTTAAAATACAAAATTCTAATTTTATGCGAATCGTAAAAAATCTAAATAATTTCTAGGCGCCCCAAAGTTACAAGAAAATGGCTCTGAATCCAGCCTTTTAGAAAAAATATAAAATGCCTTGTTCTAGTCTGTTTTAGAGAATATACACGAACTCAGTATGCTCTCATGTAAAATGCAGAAATAATAATTTTACCCAAATCGAAAAAATCTAAATATTATCTAGGCAACCCAATGTTCAAATCAAAATTGCTCTGAATATAATCTGTTAAAAAAAATATACAATGCCCTATTCTACTTTGTTTTGGAGTATATACAACAACTCAGTATGCTCTCTCATGTAAAAATACCAAAATTCTAATTTTACGTGAATCAAAAAAATGTAAATATTATCTACGACACCCAATGTTAAAAACAAAATTTCTCTGAATATAAACTGTCAGAAATAATATACAATGCCCTATTCTACTCTGTTTTTGTGTATATGCACCAACTCAACGTGCTCTCTCATGTAAAATACAAAAATTCTGTATTTAAACGAATCGAAAAAATTCTAAATATTATCTAGGCACCCGCATGTTAAAAGCAAAATTGCTCTGAATATAATCTGTCAGAAAAAATATACAATGCTTTTTTCTACTCTGCTTTGGAGTATATACACCAAATCAATATGCTCCCTCATGTAAAATACCGAAATTCTAATATTACGCGAATCAAGAAAAATCTAAATAATATCTATGTGCTCCAAAGTTATAAGAAAATGGCTCTGAATATAGTCTGTTAGAAAAAATATACAATGCCTAATTCTACTCTGTTTTTGAGTATACACACCAACTCAATGTGCTCTCTCATGTAAAATACCGAAATTCTAAATTTATGTGAACCGAAAAAAATCGAAATATTATGTAGGCACCGTAATGTTAAAAGCGAAATTGCTCTGAATATCATTTGTCAGAAAAAATATACAATGCCCTATTCTACTCTGTTTTGTAGTATATACACCAACTCAATATGCTCTCTCATGTAAAATAAAAAAATTCTAATTTTAGGTGAATCGAAAAAATCTAAATAATATCTAGGCTCGCAAAAGTTAAAGAATATGGCTATGAATATAGTCTGTTAGAGAAAATATACAATGCCTTATTCTACTCCGTTTTGTAGTATATAGACCAACTCACTATGCTCTCTCATGTAAAATACAGAAATTCTAATTTTACCCGAATCGAAAAAATCTAAATATTCTCTAGGCAATCCAATGTTGACAGCAAAATTGCTCCGAATATAATCTGTCAGAAAAAATATAAAATTCAGTTTTCCACATTGTTTTCGAGTATTTACACCAAATCAATATGCTCTGTCTTTTAAAATACCAAAATTCTAATTTTACGCGAATCGAGAAAAATCTAAATAATATCTAGGCGCCCCAAACTTTAAAGAAAATGGCTCTGAATATAGTCAGTTAGAAAAAATATACAATGCCTTATTCTACTCTGTTTTGGAGTATATACAACAACTCAGTAAGCTCTCTCTTGTAAAATAACGAAATTGTAATTTTACCCGAATCGAAAAACCCTAAATAATATATAGGCGCCCCAAAGGTTAAAGAAAACAGCTCTGAATATAGTATGTTAGAAAAAATATACAATGCCTTATTCTACTCTGTTTTGGAGTATATACACCAACTCAATATGCCCTCTCATGTAAAATACCAAAATTCTAATTTTACCCGAATCGAAAAAATATAAATATTATCTAGGCAACCCAATGTTAAAAGCAATATTGCTCTGAATATAATCTGACAGAAACAATATAAAATGCTTTTTTCTACTCTCTTTTGTAGTATATACACCACCTCAATATGCTCTCTCACGTAAAATAAAGAAATTCGAAATTTACGTGAATCGAAAAAAATCTAAATAATATCTAGGCGCCCGAAAGTTAAAAAAAAAATGGCTCTGAATATAGTCTGTTAGAAAAGATATACAATGCCTTATTCTTCTCTGTTTTAAAGTATATACAGAAACTCAGTATGGTCTCTAATGTAAAATACCGAAATTCTAATATTACCGTAATCGAAAATATCTAAATATTATCTAGGCACCCCAATGTTAAAAACAAAATTGCTCTGAATATAATCTGTCAGAAAAAATATACAATGCCCTATTCTACTTCTTTTGGTGTATATAAACTTACTCACTATGCTCTCTCATGTAAAATAGAGAAATTCTAAATTTACGTGGATCTAAAAAAATCTAAATATTATCTAGGCACCCCAAAGGTAAAAGTAAAATTGCTCTGAATATAATCTGTCAGAAAAAATATACAATGCCCTATTCTACTCTGTTTTGGAGTATATACACCAACTCCATATGCTCTCTCAGGTTAAAAACAGAAATTCTATATTTAAGCGAATAGAGAAAAATCTAAATATTATCTAGGCAATCCAATTTTGAAAGCAAAATTGCTCCGAATATAATCTGTCAGAAAAAATATACAATGCCCTTTTCTACTCTGTTTTGGTGTATATACACCAACTCAATATGCTCTCTCATGTAAAATAGCGAAATTCTAATTTTATGCGAATCGAAAAAAATCTAAATAATATCTAGGCGCCCCAAAGCTAATAGAATATGGCTCTTAATATAGACTGTTAGTAAAAATATACTATGCTTTATATTACTCTGTTTTGGAGTATATACACCACCTCAGTATGCTCTCTCATGTAAAATACCGAAATTATAAATGTATGCGAATCGAAAAAAATCTAAATAATATTTAGGCACCCCAAAGATAAAGAAAATGGCTCTGAATATAGTCTGTTAAAGAAAATATACAATGTTTTATTCTACTTTGTTTTGGAGTATATACACCAACTCAGTATGCTCTATCATGTAAAATACAAAAATTCTAATTTTGCCCAAATCGAAAAAATCTAAATATTATCTAGGCAACCCAATGTTAAAAACAAAATTTCTCTGAATATAGTCTGTCAGAGAAAATATGCAATGCCCTC
The DNA here is from genome assembly GCF_049354715.1 of Callithrix jacchus. NCBI lineage: Eukaryota > Metazoa > Chordata > Mammalia > Primates > Cebidae > Callithrix > Callithrix jacchus. The sequence continues at coordinate 127,702,788 of NC_133513.1, read as the reverse complement.
TTCTACTCTGTTTTGGTGTATATACACCAACTCCATATGCTCTCTCATGTAAAATACAGAAATTCTATATTTAAGAGAATCGAAAAAAATCTAAATATTATATAGGCACCCCAATGTTAAAAAAAGTTGCTCTGAATATAAGCTGTCAGAAAAAATATACAATGCCCGATTCTACTCTGTTTTGGAGTATACACCAACTCCATATGCTCTCTCATGTAAAATACAGAAATTCTATATTTAAGCGACTCGAAAAAAATCTAAATATTATCTAGGCACCCCTATGTTAACAACAAAATTCCTCTGAATACAATCTGTCCGAAAAAATATACAATGCCCCTTTCTACTCTGTTTTGTAGTATATACACCAACTCAATATGCTCTCTCAGGTAAAATAATGTAATTCTAATTTTACGTGAATCAAAAAAAATCTAAATATTATCTAGGCACCCCAGTGTTAAAAGCCAAATTGCTCTGAATATAATCTGTCAGAAAAAGTATACAATGCCTTTTTCTACTTTGTTTTGGAGTATATACACCATCTCAATATGCTCTTTCATTTAAAATACAGAAATCCTAATTATACGAGAATCAAAAAAAAATCTAAATAATATCTAGGCACCCCAAAGTTAATAGAAAATGGTTCTTAATATAGACTGTTAGAAAAAATATACAATGCCTTATATTACTCTGTTTTGGAATAATAGACCAACTCAGAATGCTCTCTCATGTAAAATACCGAAATTCTAATTTTACGCGAATCCTAAAAAATCTGAAAAATATCTAGGCACCCCACAGTTAAAAGAAAATGGCTCTGAATATAGTCTGTTAGAGAAAATATACAATGTCTTATTCTACTTTGCTTTGGAGTATATACACAAACTCAGTATTCTCTATCATGTAAAATACAGAAATTCTAATTTTACCCAAATCGAAAAAATCTAAATATTATGTAGGCACCCCAATGTTAAAAATTTCTCTGAATATAATCTGTCAAAAAAAATATACCCTGCCCTATTCTACTCTGTTTTGGAGTATATAAACCAACCCCATATGCTCTCTCATGTAAAATACCGAAATTCTAATTTTACGTGAATCGAAACAAATTAAATATTATCCTGGCACCCCATGTTAAAAACAAAATTGCTCTGAATAAAATCTATCAGAAACAATATAAAATGCCCTATTCTAATCTGTTTTGGAGTATATAAACCAAATCCATATGCTATCAGATGTAAAATACAGAAATTCTATATTAAAGTGAATCGAAAAAAATCTAAATATTATCTAGGCACCCCAATGTTAAAAATAAAATTTCTCTGAATATCATCTGTCAGAAAAAATATACAATGCTTTTTTCTACTTTGTTTTGGACTATATACACCAACTCCATATGCTCTCTCATGTAAAATATACAAATTATATATTTAAAAGTATCGAAAAAAATCTAAATATTGTCTAGGCACCCCAATGTTAAAAGCAAAATTTCTCTGAATATAATCTGTCAGAAAAAATATACAATGCCCTTTTCTACTCTGTTTTGTAGTATATACACCAACTCAATATGCTCTCTCTTATAAAATACCGAAATTCTAATTTTACGCGAATCGAAAAAAATCTAAAAATGATCTAGGCTCCCCAAAGCTAAAAGAAAATGGTTCTAAATATAGTCTGTAAGAACAAATATAAAATGCCTTATTCTTGTCTGTTTTGGGGTATATACACCATCTCAGTATGCTCTCTCATGTAAAATACAGAAATTCTAAGTTTACGTGAATCGAAAAAAATCTAAATATTATCTAGTTAACCCAATGTTAAAAACAAAATTGCTCTAAATATAATCTGTCACAATAATTATAAAATGCCCTATTGTACTCGGTTTTGGACTATATACACCAACCCAGTATGCTCTCTCATGTAAAATACCGAAATTCTAATTTGAAGTGAATCGATAAACTTCTAAATATTATCTAGGCACTGCAATGTTAAAAACAAAATTGCTCTGAATAAAATCTGTTAGAAAAAATGTACAATGCCCTTTTCTACTCTGTTTTGTCGTATATACACCAACTCCATATGCTCTCTCATGTAAAATACAAGAATTCAAATTTTCCGCGAATTGAAAAAAATCTATATAATATCTAGGTGCCTCAAAGTTCAAAGAAAATGGCTCTAAATATAGTCTGTTAGAAAAAATATACAATGCCTTATTCTACTCTGTGTTGGAGTATATACACCAACTCAGGATGCTCTCTCATGTAAAATATAGAAATTCTAATTCAACCCGAATGGCAAAAATCTAAACATTATCTAGGCACCCCAATGTTAAAAACAATTTTGCTCTGAATATAATCGGTCAGAGAATATATACAATGCCCTATTCTACTCTGTTTTGGAATATATACACCAACTCAATATGCTCTCTCATGTAAAATACCGAAATTCTAATTTTAGGCGAATCAAAGAAAATCTAAATAATATCAAGGCGCCCCAAAGTTAATAGAAAATGGCTCTGAATATAGTCTGTTAGAAAAAATATACAATGCCCTACTCTACTCTGTTTTGGAATATATACACCAACTCAGTATGATCTCTCATGTAAAATACAGAAATTCTAATTTTACGTGAATCGAAGAAAATCTAAATATTATTTAGGCACCCCAATGTTAAAAACAAAATTGCTCTGAATAAAATCTGTCAGAAAAAATATACAATGCCCTTTTCTACTCTGTTTTGTAGTATATACACCAACACAATATGCTCAATCACGTAAAATACAGAAATTCAAATTTTACACAAATCGAAAAAAATCTAAATAAAATCTAGACGCCCCAAAGATAAAACAAAATGGCTCTGAATATAGTCTGTTAGAAAAAAAAAATACATCGCCTTATTCTACTCTTTTTTGAAGTACATACACCAACTCAGTGTGCTCTCTCATGTAAAATACAGAAATTCTAATTTTACGTGAATCAAAAATAATCTAAATATTATCTAGGAACCCCAGTGTTAAAAACAAAATTGCTCTGAATATAATATGTCAGATAAAATAAACAATGCCCTATTCTACTCTGTTTTAAAGTATATACACCAACTTCATATGCACTCACATGTAAAATACAGAAATTACATATTTAAGCGAATCGAAAAAAATCTAAATATTATCTAGGCACCCCAATGTTAAAGGAAAATTGCTCTGAATATAATCTGTCAGAAAAAATATACAATGCCCTATTCTACTCTGTTTTAGAGTATATACACCAAATCCATATGCTCTCACATGTAAAATACAGAAATTCTATATTTAAGCAATTCGAAAAAAATCTAAATATTATCTGGGCACCCCAATGTTAAAAGCTAAATTTCTCTGAATATATTCTGTCACAACGAATATACAATGCCCTATTCTACTCTGTTTTCGAGTATATACACCGACTCCATATGCTCTCTCATGTAAAATACAGAAGTTCTATATTTAAGCGAATCAAAAAAAATCTAAAAAATACCTAGGCACCCCAACGATAAAAGCAAAATTGCTCTGAATATAATCTGTCAGAAAAAATATACAATGCCCTTTTCTACTGTGTTTTGTAGTATATGCACCAACTCAATATGCTCTCTCATGTAAAATACAGAAATTCTAATTTTACCCGAATTGAAAAAATCTAAATATAATCTAGGAACCCCAATGTTAAAAAAAAAATAGCTCAGAATATAAACAGTCAAAAAAAATATACAATGCCCTATTCTACGCTGCTATGGAGAATATACACCAACTCAGTATGCTCTCTCATGTAAAATACCAAAATTCTAATTTTACGTGAATCGAAAAATATCTAAATATTATCTAGGCACCCCAATGTCAAAAACAAAATTTCTCTGAATATATAGTTTCAAAAAATATATACAATGCCCTTTTCTACTCTGTTTTGGAGTATATACACCAACTCCATCTGCTCCCTAGTGTAAAATACAGATATTCTATATTAAAGGGAATTGAAAAAATTCTAAATATTATATAGGTACCCCATTGTTAAAATCAAAATTGATCTTAATATAATCTGTTAGAAAAAATATACAATGCCCTATTCTTCTCTGTTTTGGAGTATATACACCAACTCCATATGCTCTCTCATGTAAAATAGAGAGATTCTATATTTAAGCGCATCGAAAAAAATCTAAATATTATCTAGGCACCCCAATGATAAAAGCAAAATTGCTCTGAATATAATCTGTCAGAAAAAATATACAATGCCCTTTTCTACTCTGTTTTGGAGTATATACACCAAATCAATATGCTCCCTCAGGGAAGATACCAAAATTCTAATTTTACGCGAATCGAAAAAAATTTAAATAATATCTAGGCGCCCCAAAGTTAAAAGAAAATGGCTCTGAATATATTCTGTTAGAAAAAAATATAAAATGCCTTATTCTACTCTGTTTTGGCATATATACACCAACTCAACATGCTCTCTCATGTAAAATATCGAAATTCTATATTTAAGCGAATCCAAAAATATCTAAATATTATCTAGGCACCCTAATGTTAAAAGCAAAATTGCTCTGAATATAATCTGTAAGAGAAAATAAACAATGCCATTTTCTACTGTGTTTTGTATTATATACACCAATTCAATATGCTCTTTCATGTAAAATACAGAAATTCTAATTTTACCCGAATCAAAAAAATCTAAATTTTATGAAGTCACGCCAATGTTAAAAACAAAATTGCTCTGAATATAATCTGTCATAAAAAATATACAATGCCCTTTACTACTCTGTTTTGCAGTATTTAAACCAACTCAATATGCTCTCTCATTTAAAATACCGAAATTCTGATTTTACACGAATCATAAAACATCTAAATAATATCTAGGCGACCCAAAGGTAAAAGAAAATGGGTTTGTGTCGTTTGTAGGGACATGCAATAATCTGGAAAACATCATACTCAGCAAACTGACACAAGAACAAAAAATCAAACACCGCATATTCTCACTCATAGGTGGGTGATGAAAAATGAGAACACATGGACACAGAAAGGGGAGTACTAAACACTGGGGTCTATTGGGGGAAAAAGGGGAGGGCCAGTGTTAGGGGGAGGTGGGGAGGGATAGCCTGGGGAGAAATACCAAATGTGGGTGAAGGGGAGAAGAAAAGCAAAGCACACTGCCATGTGTGTACCTACGCAACGGTCTTGCATGCTATGCTCATGTACCCCAAACCTAAAATCCAATAAAAAATTAAAAAAAAAAAAAGAAAGAAAATGGCTCTGAATATAGTCTGTTAGAAAAAAATACAATGCCTTATTCGACTCGGTTTTGGAGTATATACACCAACTCAGTATGCTCTCACATGTAAAATACCGAAATTCTAAATTTATGTGAATCGATAAATATGTAAATACTATGTAGGCACCCGAATGTTAAAAGCAAAATTGCTCTGAATATAATCTGTCAGAAAAAATATACAATGCCTTTTTATACTCTGTTTTGGACTATATACACTAACCCAATATGCTCTCTCATGTAAAATACGGAAATTATAATTTTACGCAAATCAAAAAAAATCTAAATAATATCTAGGCACCATAAAGTTAAAAGAAAATGGATCTAAATATAGTCTGTCAGAAAAAATATACAATGCCTTATTCTACTTTGTTTTGGAGTATATCCACCAAATCAATATGCTGTCTAATGTAAAATAATGAAATTCAAATATTACACGAATCGAAAAAATCTAAATATTATCTTGACACCCCAATGTTAAAAGCAAAATTGCACTGAATATAATCTGTCCGAGAAAATACACAATGCCTTATTCTACTCTGTTTTGGAGTACATACACCAAATCCATATGCTCTCTTCTGTAAAATACAGAAATTTTATATTTAAGCAAATCGAAAAAAATCTAAATATTATCTAGGCACCCCAATGTAAAAAGCAAAATTGCTCTGAATATAATCTGTCAGAAAAAATACACAATGGCTTATTCTACTCTGTTTCGAAGTATATACACCAACTCAGTATGCTCTCTCATGTAATATACAGAAATTCTAATTTAATGTGAAGCGAAAAAATCTAAATATTACCTAGGCACCCAAATATTAAAAACAAAACTGCTCCATATATAATCTGTCAGAGAAAATATACAATGCCCTATTCAACTCTGTTTTGAAGAATATACACCAACCCCATATGCTCTCTCATGTAAAACACCGAAATTCTAATTTTACGCAAATCGAAAAAAATCTAAATAATATCTAGGCACCCCAAAGTGAAAAGAAAATGCCTCTGAATATAGACTGTTTGAAAAAATATACAATGCCTTATTCTACTCTGTTTTGGAGTATATACACCAACTCAGTATGCTCTCTCATGTAAAATACAGAAATTCTCATTTTACGCAATTCAAATAAATCTAAATATTTTCTAGGCACCCCAATGTTAAAAACAAAATTTCTCTGAATATAATCTGTCAGAAAAAATATACAATGCCCTATTCTCCTCTATTTTGGAGTATATACACCAACTCCACATGCTCTCTCATATAAAATACAGAAATTCTATATTTAAGCAAATTGAAGAAAATATAAATATAATCTAGGCACCACTATGATAAAAGCAAAATTGCTCTGAATATTATCTCTCAGACAAAATATACAATGCCCTTTTCTACTCTCTTTTGGCGTATATACACCAACTCAATATGCACTCTCATGTAAAATAACGAAATTCTAATTTTACATGAATCGAAAAAAATCTAAATTATATATAGGCGCCACAAAGTTAAAAGAAAATGGCTCTGAATATAGTCTGTTAAAAAATATATACAATGCCCTATTCTACTCTATTTTGGAGTATATACACCAACTCAGTATGCTCTCTCATGTAAAATACCGAAATTTTAATTTTACGTGAATCCAAAACATCTAAATATTATCTAGGCACTCCAATGTTAAAAGGAAAATTGCTCTGAATATAATCTGTCTGAAAAAATTTACAATGCCCTTTTATACTCTGTTTGGGAGTATCTACACCAACTCAATATGCTCTCTCATGTAAAATACCGAAATTCTAATTTACGCGAATAGAAAAAAATCTAAATAATATCTAGGCAACCCAAAGTTAAAAGAAAATGCCTCTGAATATAGTCTGTTAGAAAAATATACAATGCCTTATTCTACTTTGTTTTGGAGTATATAAATTAGCTCCATATGCTCAATCATGTAAAATACAGAAATTCTATATTAAAGCGAATCGAAAATAATCTAAATATTATCTAGGCACCCCAATGTGAAAAACAAAATTGCTCTGCATATAATCTGTCAGAAAAAATATACAATGCCCTATTCTACTCTGTTTAGGAGTATATACACCAACTCAGTATGCTCTCTCTTGTCAAACACAGAAATTCTAAATTTACGTGAATCGAAAAAAATTTAAATATTATCTAGGCACCCCAATGGTAAAAGCAAAATTGCTCTGAATATCATCAGTCAGGAAAAATATACAATGCCCTTTTCTACTCTGTTTTGGCGTATATACACCAACTCAATATGCTCTCTCGTGGAAAATATGGAAATTATAATTTCACACGAATCGAAAAAAATCTAAATAATATCTAGGCGCCCCAAAGTTAAACGAAAATGCCTCTGAATATAGTCTGTTAGACAAAATATAAAATGCCTTATTCTACTTCATTTTGGAGTCTATACACCAACTCAGTATTCTCTCTGATGTAAAACACTGAAATTCTAATCTTACGTGAATCGAAAAAAATCTAAATAATATCTAGGCACCCCAATGTTAAAAACAAAATTGCTCTGAATATAGTCTGTCAGAAAAAATAAACAATGCCTTATTCTACTCTGTTTTGGAGTATATGCACCAACTCCATATGCTCTCTCATGTAAAATACAGAAATTCTATATTTAAGTGAATCGAATAAAATCTAAATATTATCTAGGCTCCCCAATATTATAAGCAAAATTGCTCTATATGTAATCTGTCAGAGAAAATATACAATGCCTTTTTCTTCTCGGTTTTGGAGTATATACACCAACTCAATATGCTCTCTCATGTAAAATACGGAGATTCTAATTTTTCGCGAATTGAAAAAAATCTAAATAATATCTAGGCGCTCCAAAGTTAAAAGGAAATGGCTCTGAATATAGTCTGTTAGGAAAAATATACAATACTTTATTCTACTCTGTTTTTGAGTATATACACCAACTTAGTTTGCTCTCTCATGTAAAATAGAGAAATTCTAATGTTACCCAAATCCAAAGAATCTAAATATTATCTAGGCACTCCAATGTTAAAAACAAAATTGCTCTGAATATAATCTGTCAGACAAAATATACAATGCCCTATTCTACTCTGTTTTGGAGTATAAACACCAACTCCATATGCTCTCTTTTGTAAAATACAGACATTCTATATTTAAACGAATCCATAAAAATCTAAATATTATCTTTGCACCCCAATTTTAAAAGCAAAATTGCTCTGAATATAATCTGTCAGAAAAAATATACAATGCCTTATTCTACTCTGTTTTGGAGTATGTACACCAACTAAATATGCTCTCTCATGTAAAATACGGAAATTCTAATTTTACGTGAATCAATGAAAATATAAATATTATCTAGGCACCCGAATGTTAAAAGCAAAATTTCTCTGAATATAATCTGTCAGAAAATATGTATGCTCTCTCATGCAAAATACCGAAATTCTAATTTTACGTGAATCGAAAAATACCTAAATAGTATCTAGGCGCCCCAAAGTTAAAAGAAAATGGCTCTGAATATAGTCTGTTAGGAAAAATATACAATGCCTTATTCTACTGTGTATTGGAGTATATGCACCAACTCCATATGCTCTCTCATTTAAAATACAGAAATTCTAAATTTAAGCGAATCGAAAAATATCTAAATATTATCTAGGCACACCAATGTTAAAAGCAATATTGCTCTGAATATAATCTGTCAGAATAAATATACAATGCCTTATTCTACTCTGTTTTGGAGTATATACACCAACTGAGTATGCTCTCTCATGTAAAATACCGAAATTCTAATTTTACGGAAATCAAAAAAAAATCTAAATATTATGTAGGCACCCGAATATTAAAAGCAAAATTTCTCTGAATATAATCTGTCAGAAAAAATATACGATGCTTTTTTCTTCTTTGTTTTGGAGTATATACACCAACTCAATATGCACTCTCATTTAAAATACCGAAATTCTAATTTTACGTGAATCGAAAAAAATCTAAATAGTATCTAGGCGCCCCAGAGTTAAAAAAAAATGGCTCTGAATATAGTCTGTTAGAAAAAATATACAATGCCTTATTCTAATCTTTTTTGGAGTATATGCACCAACTCAGTGTGCTCTCTCATGTAAAATACAGAAATTCTAATTTTACCTGAATCGAAAAAATCTAAATATTATCTAGGCACCCCAATGTTAAAATCAAAATTGCTCTGAATATAGTCTGTCAGAAAAAATATAAAATGCCCTATTCTACTCTGTTTAGGAGTATATACACCAACCCCATATGCTCTCTCATGTAAAATACCAAAATTCTATATTTAAGCGAATCGAAAAAATTTAAATGCAATCTAGGCACCACAATGTTAAAAGCAAAATTGCTCTGAATATAATCTCTCAGAAAAAATATACAATGCCCTTTACTACTCTGTTTTGCAGTATATACACCAACTCAATATGCTCTCTCATGTAAAATACCGAAATTCAAATTTACGCGAATAGAAAAAAATCTAAATAATATCTAGGCGACCCAAAGTTAAAAGAAAATGCCTCTGAATATAGTCCGTTAGAAAAATATACAATGCCTTATTCTACTCTATTTTGGAGTATATAAATTAACTCCATATGCTCAATCATGTAAAACACAGAAATTCTATATTAAAGCGAATCGAAAAAAATCTAAATATTATCTAGGCATCCCAATGTTAACAACAGAATTGCTCTGAATATAATCTGTCAGAGAAAATATACAATGCCCTTTTCTACTCTGTTTTGTAATATATACACGAACTCAATATGCTCTCTCATGAAAAATACAGAAATTTTAATTTTAAAAGAATCGAAAAACCAAAATTTATCTAGGCACCCAAATGTTGAAAACAAAATTGCTCTGAATATAATCTGTTGGAAAAAATATACCCTGCCCCATTCTACTCTGTTGTGCAGTATATATACCAACTCAGTGTGCTCTCTCATGTCAAATACCTAAATACTCATTTTAGGTGAATCGAAAAAAATCTAAATATTATTCAGGCACCCCAATGGGAAAAACAAAATGGCTTTGAATATAATCTGTTAGAATAAATATACAATGACCTATTCTACTCTGTTTTGGAGTATATACACCAACTCAGTATGCTCTCTCAAGTAAAATACCAAAATTCAAATTTTACGTGAATCGATAAAATTCTAAATATTATCTAGGCACCCCAATGTTAAAAGCAAAATTGCCCTGAATATAATCTGTCATAAAAAATATAAAATGCCCTTTTCTACTCCGTTTTGGAGTATACACACGAGCTCAATATGCTCTCTCATGTAAAATACTGAAATTCTAATTTTACGTGAATAGAAAGAAATCTAAATAATATCTAGGCACCACAAAGTTAAAAGAAAATGGCTCTAAATATAGTCTGTCAGAAAAAATATACAATGCCTTATTCTACTCTGTTTTGGAGTATACACACCAACTCCATATGCTCTCTCATGTAAAATACAGAAATTCTAATTTTACCTGAATCGAAAAAATCTAAATATTATCTTGACACCCCAATGTTAAAAACAAAATTGCACTGAATATAATCTGTCAGAAAAAATATACAATGCCTTATTCTACTCTGGTTTGGAGTACATACACCAACTGCATATGCTCTCTCATGTAAATTACAGAAATTCTATATTTACGATAATCGAAAAAAATCTAAATATTATTTAGGCACCCAATGTTAAAAGTAAAATTGCTCTAAATATAATCTGTCAGAAATAATCTACAATTCCCTTTCCTACTCGGTTATAAACTATATAAACCAACTCAATATGCTCTCTCAGGTAAAATACAGAAATTATAAATTTACGAAATTAAAAAAATTCTAAATGTTATCTAGGCAACCCAATGTAAAAAGCAAAATTGTTCTAAATGTAATCTGTCAGAGAAAATATACAATGCCATTTTCTACTCTGTTTTCGAGTATACACACCAACTCATTTTGCTCTCTGATGTAAAATACAGAAGTTCAAATTTTACACGAACCTAAAAAAATCTAAACATTATCTAGGCATTTCAATGTTAAAAGCAAAATTGCTCTGAATATAGTCTGTCAGAGAAAATACAGAATGCCCTCTTCTACACTTTTTTGGAGTATATAAACCAACTCAATATGCTCTGTCATGTAAAATACCGAAATTCTAATTTTACCTGAATCGAAAAATATCTAAATATTATCTAGGCACCCCAGTGTAAAAAACAAAATTGCTCTCAATATATTCTGTCAGAGAAAATATACAATGCCGTATTCTACTCTGTTTTTTGAGTATATACACCAACTCCATATGCTCTCTCATGTAAAATACAGAAATTCTATATTTAAACGAACCGAAATAATTCTAAATATTATCTAGGCACCCCAATGTTAACAGCAAAACTACTCTGAATAGAATCTGTCAGAAAAACTATACTACGTTGTTTTCTACTCTGTTTTGTAGTATATACACCAACTCAATATGCTATCTCATATAAAATACCGAAATTCTAATTTTACGCGAATCGAAAAAAATCTAAATACTATCTAGGCGCCCCAAAGTTAAAAGAAAATGGTTCTGAATATAGTCTGTTAGAGAAAATATACAATGCCTTATTCTACTGTGTTTTGGAGTATATATACGAACTCAGTATGCTCTCTCATGTAAAATACTGAAATTCCAACTTTACGTGAAACGAAAAAAATATAAATATTATCTAGGCACCCTAATGTTAAAATAAAATTAGTCTGAATATAATCTGTCAGAAAAAAATATACAATCCCATTTTCTACTCTGTTTTGTAGTATATACACGAACTCACTATGCTCTCTCATGTAAAATACAGAAATTCTAATTTTACGTGAATCCAAAACAATCTAAATATTATCTAGGCATCCCAATGTTAAAATAAAAATTGCGTTGAATATGATCTGTCAGAAAAAATATACAATGCCCTTTTCTACTCTGATTTGGAGTATATACACGAACTCAATATGCTCTCTCATGTAAAATACCGAAATTCTAATTTTACGAGAATCGAAAAAAATCTAAATAATATCTATGAGCCCCAAAACTTCAAAGAAAATGTCTCTGAATATAGTCTGTTAGAAAAAATATAGAATGCCTTATTCTACTCTGTTATGGAGCATATACACAAACTCAGTATGCTCTATCCTTTAAAATAGAGAAATTCTAAATTTACGTGAATCTGAAAAAATTTAAATATTATCTAGACACCCCAAAGTTAAAAATAAAATTGCTCTGAATATAATCTGAAAGAAAAAATATACAATGCCTTATTCTACTCTGTTTTGGAGTATATACACCAACTCAATATGCTCTTTAATGTAAAATACAGAAACTCTATATGTAAGTGAGGAGAGAAAAATCTAAATATTATCTAGGCACTCCAATTTTAAAAGAAAACTTGCTCTGAATATAGTCTGTCAGAAAAAATATACAATGCCCTATTCTACTCTGTTTTGGTGTATATACACCAACTCAGTATGCTCTCTCATGTAAAATACTGAAATTCTAAATTTACCCGAATCAAAAAAAATCTAAATATTATCTAGGCACCCCAAAGTTAAAAGCAAATTTGCTCTGAACATTATCTGTCAGAAAAGATATACAATGCCCTATTCTACTCTTATTTGGAGTTTATACACCAACTCCATATGCTCTCTCATGTAAAATACAGAAATTCTATATTTAAGCGAATAGAGAAAACTCTAAATATTATCTAGGCACTCGAATGTTAATAGCAAAATTGCTCTGAATAAAATCTGTCAGAAATAATATACAATGCCGTTTTCTACTATGTTTTCGAGTATATACACCAACTCAATATGCTCTCTCAGGTAAAATACGGAAATTCTAATTTTACGTGAATCGAAAAACGTCTAAATAATATCTAGGCACCCCAAAGTTAAAAGAAAATGGCTCTGAATATAGTCTGTTAGAAAAAATATACAATGCCTTATTCTACTCTGTTTTGGAGTATATACACCAACTCAGTATGCTCTCTCATGTAAAATATAGAAATTCTAATTTCACCCGAATCGAAAGAATCTAAATATTATCTAGGCACCCCAATGTTAAAAACAAAATTTCTCTGAATATAATCTGTCAGAAAACATATTCAATGCCCTATTGTACTCTGTTTTGGAGTATATAAACCAACTCAGTATGCTCTCTCAGGTAAAATATCGAAAATCTAAATTTACGTCAATGAAAAAAAATCTAAATATTATCTAGGCACCCTAATGTAAAAAACAAAATTTCTCTGAATATAATCTGTTAAAAAAATAAACAATGCCCTATTCTACTTTTTTTTGGAATATATACACCAACTCCATATGCTCTCTCATATAAAATACAGAACTTCTATATTTAAGCGAATCGAAAAAATGTAAATATTATCTAGGCTCTCCAACGTTAAAAAAAATTGCTCTCAATATAATCTGTGAGAAAAAATATAGAATGCCCTTTTCTACTGTCTTTTGTACTATATACACCAACTCAATTCGCTCTCATGTAAAATAACAAAATTCTTATTTTACACGAATCAAAAAAATTCTAAATAATAACTAGGTGACCCAAAGTTTAAAAAAAAAGTCTCTAAATATAGTCTGTTCGAAAAAATATACAATGCCTTATTGTACTCTCTTTTGGAGAATATACACCAACTCAGCATGCTCTCTCATGTAAAATACCGAAATTCTAATTTTATGCGAATCGAAAAAAATGTAAATAATATCTTGGCACCCCAAATTAAAAAGAAAATGGCTCTGAATATAGTCTGTTAGAAAACATATACAATGCCTTATTCTACTTTGCACTGGAGTATATACACTGACTCAGTATCCTCTCTCATGTAAAATACAGAAATTCTAATTTTACCCGAATCGAATAAATCCAAATATTATCTAGGCACCCCAATGTTAAAAACAAAATTTCTCTGAGTATAATCTGTCAGAAAAAATATGCAATGTCCTACTCTCTGTTTTGTAGTATATACACAATCTCAACTCAATATGCTCTCTCATGTAAAATACAAAAATTCTAATTTTACCCGAATCCAAAATATCTAAATATTATCTAGGCACCCCAGTGTTAAAAACAAAATTGCTCTGAATATATTTTGTTAGAAATAATATACAAGGCCCTATTCTACTCTGTTTTGGAGTATATGCATCAACTCAGTATCCTCTCTCATGTAAAATACCGAAATTCTAATTTTACGAGAATCGAATAAAATCTAAATATCTAAGCGCCCCAAAGTTAAAAGAAAATGGCTCTAAATATAGTCTGTTAGGAAAACATACAATGCCTTATTCTACTCTGTTTTGGAGTATATACACCAACTCACTATGCTCTCTAATGTAAAATACCGTAATTCTAATTTTACATGAATTGAAAAAAATCTAAATATTATCTAGGCACCCCAATGTTAAGAAAAAATTTCTCTGAATATAATATGTCAGAAAAAATATACAGTGCCCTATTCTACTCTATTTTGGAGTACATACACCAACTCAATATGCTCTGACATGTAAAACACCGAAATTCTTATTTTACCCGAATCAAAAAAAAAATCTAAATAATATCTAGTCGCCCCAAAGTTAAAAGACAATAGCTCTGAATGTAGTCTGTTACAAAAAATATACAATGACTTATCCTACTCTGTTTTGGAGTATATACACAAACTCAGTATGCTCTCTCATGTAAAATACCGAAATTCTAATTTTACGCGAAT
The DNA here is from genome assembly GCF_049354715.1 of Callithrix jacchus. Taxonomy (NCBI): domain Eukaryota; kingdom Metazoa; phylum Chordata; class Mammalia; order Primates; family Cebidae; genus Callithrix; species Callithrix jacchus. The sequence continues at coordinate 127,687,746 of NC_133513.1, read as the reverse complement.
CGAAGAAAAACTAAATAATATCTAGGAGCCACAAAGGTAAAAGAAAATGGCTCTGAATATAGTCTGTTACAAAAAATATACAATGCCTTATTCTACGCTGTTTTGGAGTATATACACCAACTCTGTATGCTCTCTCATATAAAATACAGAAATTTAAAATTTACCCAAATCGCCAATATCTAAATATTACGTAGGCACCCCAATGCTAAAAACAAAACTGCTCTGAATATAATCTGTCAGAAAAAATATACAATGCCGTATTCTACTCTTTTTTGGAGTATATACACCAACTCCATATGCTCTCTCATTTAAAATACAGAAATTCTAATTTTACCCGAATCAAATAAATTTAAATATTATCTAGGCACCCCAATGTTAAAAACAAAATTGCTCTGAATATAATCTGTCAGAAAAAATATACAATGCCCTATTCTACTCTTTTTTGGAATGTATACACCAACTCCATATGCTCTCTCATGTAAAATAAGGAAATTCTAATTTACTCGAATTGAAAAAATCTAAATATTGTCTAGGCACCCCAATGTTAAAAAGAAAATTGCTCTGAATATAATCTGTCACAAAAAATATAAAATGCCTTATTTTAATCTGTTTTGGAGTATATACACAAACTCAGTATACTCTGTCTTGTAAAATAACGAAATTCTAATTTTACCCGAATCGAAAAAATCTAAGTATTATCTAGGCACCCCAATGTTAAAAGCAAAATTGCTCTGAATATAATCTGTCAGAAAAAATATACAATGCCCTATTCTAACCTGTTTTGGAGTATATACACCAACTCAGTATGCTCTCTCATGTAAAAAATCGAAATTCTAATTTTATGCGAATCAAAAAAAATCTAAATAATATCTAGGTGCCTCAAAGTTCAAAGAAAATGGCTCTGAATATAGTCTGTTAGAAAAAATATACAATGCCTTATTTTACTCTGTTTTGGAGTATATACACCAACTTAGGATGCTCTCTCATGTAAAATAGAGAAATTTTAATTTTACCCGATTCGAAATAATCTAAATATTATCTAGGCAACACAATGTTAAAAACAAAATTGCTCTGAATATAATCTGTCAGAAAAAATATACAATGCCCCATTCTACTCTGTTTTGGAGTATATACAACAACTCAATTTGCTCTCTCATGTAAAATACAGAAATTCTATATTTAAGCGAATTGCAAAAAATCTAAATATTATCTAGGCACCCCATGTTAAAAACAAAATTGCTCTGAATATAATCTGTCAGAGAAAATATACAATACCCTATTCTACTCTGTTTTGGGGTATATACACCAACTGCATATGGTCTCTCATGTAAAATACAGAAATTCTGTATTTAAGTGAATCAAAAATATCTAAATATTATCTAGGCACTCCCGTGTTAAAAGCAAAATTGCTCTGAATACAATCTGTCAGATAAAATACAGAATGCCATTTTCTACTCTGTTTTGTATTATATAAAACAACTCAATATGCTCTTTCTTGTAAAATACAGAAACTTTAATTTTACCCGAATCGAATAAATCTAAATATTATGTAGGCACGGCAATGTTATAAACAAAATTGCTCTGAATATAATCTGTCAGAAAATACATACAATGCCCTATTCTACTCTGTTATGGAGTATATACACCAACTCAGTATGCTCTCTCATGTAAAATACCGAAATTCCAATTTTACGCGAATCGAAACAAATCTAAATAATATCTAGGCGCCCTAAAGTTAAAAGAAAATGGGTCTAAATATAGTCTGTAAGAAAAAATATACGATGCCTTATTCTTCTCTGTTTTGGAGTATATACACCAACTCCATATGGTCTCTCTAGAAAAATACAGAAATTCTATATTTAAGCGAATTGAAAAAATTCTAGATATTATCTAGGCACCCCAATGTGAAAAGCAAAACTGCTCTTAATATAATCTGTCAGATAAAATATACAATGCCCTAATCTACTCTGTTATGGAGAATATACACCAACTCAACATGCTCTCTCATGTAAAATACAGAAATTTTATTTTTAAGCGAATTGAAAAAAATCTAAATATTATCTAGGCACCACAAGGTTAAAAGCAAAATGGCTCTGAATATAATCTGTCAGAAAAAATATATAATGCCCTTTCCTACTCTGTTTTGTACTATATACACCAAATCAATATGCTCTCTTATGTAAATTAAAAAAATACTAATTCTACCCGAATCGAAAATATCTAAATATTGCCTTGGCACACCAATGTTAAAAACAAAATTTCTCTGAATATAATTTGTCAGAAAAAATATACAATGCCCTATTCTACTCTGTTTTTGAGTATATACACCAACTCAGTATGCTCTCATGTAAAATACAGAAATTTTAATTTTACGTGAATCGAAGAAAATCTAAATATTATGTAGGCACCCCAATGCTAAAAGTAAAATTGCTCTGAATATAATCTGTCAGAGAAAATATACAATGCCCGATTCTACTCTGTTTTGGAGTATATACACCAACTCCATATGCTCGCTCATGTAAAATAGCGAAATTCTAATTTTATGCAAATCGAAAAAAATCTAAATAATATCTAGGCGCCGAAAAGTTCAAAGAAAATGGCTCTGAATATAGTCTGTTAGAAAAAATATACAATGCCATATTCTAATCTGTTTTGGAGTATATACACCAACCAGGATGCTCTCCCATGTAAAATAGAGAAATTCTAATTTTACCCAATTCGAAAAAATCTAAATATTATCTAGGCAACACAATGTTAAAAACACAATTGCTCTGAATATAATCTGTCAGAAAAAATATACAATGCCCCATTCTACTCTGTTTTGGAGTATATACACCAACTCAATATGCTCTCTCATGTAAAATACAGAAATTCTATATTTAAGTGAATTGAAAAAAATCTAAATATCATCAAGGCACCCCATGTTAAAAACAAAATTGCTCTGAATATAATATGTCAGAGAAAATATACAATACCCTATTCTACTCTGTTTTGGTGTATATACACAAACTGAATATGCTCTCTTATGTAAAATACAGAATTTCTATATTTAAGCGAATCGAAATATATCTAAATATTATCTAGGCACCCCAATGTTAAAAGCAAAATTGCTCAGAATTTAATCTGTAAGAGAAAATACACAATGCCATTTTCTATTCTGTTTTGTATTATATAAACCAACTCAATATGCTCTTTCATGTAAAATACAGAAACTCTAATTTTACGCGAATCGAAAAAATCTAAATATTATTTAGGCACGCCAATGTTAAAAACAAAATTGCTCTGCATAAAATCTGTCAGAAAAAATATACAAAGCCCTTTTCTACTTCGTTTTGGGGTATATACACCAACTCCATAAGCTCTCTCAAATAAAATACCGAAATTCTAATTTTACATGAATCGAAAAATATCAAAATATTATCTAGGCACCTCAATGTTACAAAAAAATTGCTCTTAATATAATCTGTCAGAACAAATATACAATGCCCTATTCTAATCTGTTTTGGAGTATATACACGAACTCAGTATGCACTCTCATGTAAAATACCCAAATTCTAATTTTACATGAATCGAAAAAAATCTAAATAATATCTAGACGCCCCAAAGTTTAAACAAAATGGCGCTGAATATAGTCTGTTAGAAAAAATATACAATGCCTTATTCTACTCTGTTTTGGAGTATATACACCAACTCAGTATGCTCTTTCATGTAAAATACCGAAATTCTAATTTTACGTGAATCAAAAAAAATCCAAATAATATCTAGGAACCCGAACTTTAAAAGTAAAATTGCTCTTATTAGAATCTGTCAAAAAAAATATACAATGCCCTTTTCTACTCTGTTTTGGAGTATATACACCAACTCAATATGCTCTCTCATGTAAAATACAAAATTCTAATCTTACCTGAATCCAAAATAATCTAAATATCATCTATGCACCTGAATGTTAAAAGCAAATTTCTCTGAATATAATCTGTCAGAAAAAATATACAATGCCTTATTCTACTGTTTTGGAGTATATACACAAACTCAGTATGCTCTCACATGTAAAATACCCAAATTATAATTTTACGTGAATCGAAAAAAATCTAAATATTATCTAGGTACCCCAATGTTAAAAAGAAAATTGCTTTGAAAATAATTTGTCAGAAAATATATACAAAGCCCTATTCTACTCTGTTTTGGAGTATATAAACCAACTCCATAAGCTCTCTCATGTAAAATACAGAAATTCCATATTTAAGCAAATCGAAAAGAATCTAAATATTATCTAGGCACTCCAATGTTAAAAGAAAAATTGCTGTGAATATAATCTGTCAGAAAAAATATACAATGCCCTTTTCTACTCTGTTTTGAAGTATATACACCAACTCAATATGCTCTCCAACGTAAAATAACAAAATTATATTTTTATGTCAATCGAAGAAAATCTAAATAATATCTAGGTGCCCCAAAGGTAAAAGAAAGTGGCTCTGAATATAGTCTTTTAGAACAAATATACAATGCTTTATTCTACTCTGTTTTGGAGTATATACACCAACTCAGTATGCTCTCTCATGTAAAATATAGAAATTCTAATTTTTCAGGAAATGTAAAAATCTAAATATTATCTAGGCACCCCAATGCTAAAAACAAAATTGCTCTGAATATAATCTGTCAGAGAAAATATACAATGCCCTAGTTTAACATTTTTTGGAGTATATACACCAACTCCATATGCTCTCTCATGTAAAATACATAAATTCTATATTTAAGCGAAGTGAAAATAATTTAATATCATCTAGGCAACCCAATGTTAAAAGCAAAATTGTTCTGAATACAATCTGTCATATAAAATATACAATGCCCTTTTCAACTTTGTTTTGGAGTATATACACCAACTCAATAGGCTCTCTCATGTAAAATACCGAATTTCTAATTTTATGTGAATCCAAAAAAATCTAAATAATATATAGGCTCTCCAAAGGGAAAAGAAAATGGCTCTGAATGTAGTCTGTTAAAAAAAATATACAATGCCTTATTCTACTCTGTTTTGGAGTATATGCACCAACTCAGTATGCTCTCTTACGTAAAATACAGAAATTCTAATTTTACCTGCATTTAATAAATCTAAATATTATCTAGGCACCCCAATGTTATAAACAAAATTGCGGCCGGGCGAGGTGGCTCAAGCCTGTAATCCCAGCACTTTGGGAGGCCGAGGCGGGTGGATCTCGAGGTCAGCAGATCGGGACCATCCTGGTCAATATGGTGAAACCACATCTCTACTAAAAATACAAAAAATTCGCTGGGCACAGTGGTGCATGCCTGTAATCCCAGCTACTCGGGAGGCTGAGGCAAGAGAATTGCCTGAACCCAGGAGGCGGAGGTTGCAGTGAGCCAAGATTGCGCCATTGCACTCCAGCCTGGGTAAGAAGAGCAAAACTCCGTCTCAAAAAAAACAAAAAACAAAAAAAAAACAAAAAAAACAAAACAAAAAAACAACAAAATTGTTCTGAATATAATCTGTCAGAAAAAATATACAATGCACTATTCTACTTTTTTCTGGAATATATACACCAACTCCATATGCTCTCTCATGAAAAATAATGAAATTCTATATTTAAGCAAATTGAAAAAAATCTAAATATCATCTAGGCACCCCAATGTTAAAAGCAAAAGTGCTCTGAATATAATCTGTCAGAGAAAATATACAATGCCCTTTTCTACTCTCTTTTGTAGTATATACACGAACTGAATATGCTCTCTCATGTAAAATAACGAAATTCTAATTTTACACGAATCGAAAAAGAATTTAAATAATATCTAGGCGCACGAAAGTTAAAAGAAAATGCCTCTGAATATAGTCTGTTAAGAAAAATATACAATGCCTTATTTTACTCTGTTTTGGAGTATATACACCAACTCAGTATGCTCTCTCATGTAAAATACAGAAATTCTAATTTTACCCGAATGGAAAAAATCTAAATATTATCTAGGCATCCCAATGTTAAAAACAAAATTGCTCTAAATATAATCTGTCAAAAAAAATATACAATGCCTTATTCTCCTCTGTTTTCGAGTGCATACACCAACTCAGTATGCTCTCTCATGTAAAATACCGAAATTCTAATCTTACGTGAATCGATAAGAATCTAAATAATATCTAGGCACCCGAATGTTAAAAGCAAAATTGCTCTGAATATAATCTGTCAGAAAAAATATACAATGCCCTTTTCTACTTTCTTTTGGAGTATATACACCAACTCAATATGCTCTCTCATGTAAAATAACGGAATTCTAATTTTACACGAATCGAAAAAATCTAAATAATATCTATGCGCTCCAAAGTTAAAAGAAAATGGCTCTGAATACAGTCTGTTAGAAAACATATACAATGCCTTATTCAACTCTGTTTTGAACTATATATACCAACTCGGTATGCTCTCTCATGTAAAATACAGAAATTCTTATTTTACCCGAATCGAAAAAAATCTCAGTATTATCTAGGATCTTCAACGTTAAAAAAAAAATTGCTCTCAACATAATCTGTGAGAAAAAATATACAATTCCCTTTTCTACTCTCTTTTGTACTATATACACGAACTCAATTCGCTCTCTCATATAAAATAACGAAATTCTAATTTTACACGAATCAAAAAAATTCTAAATAATATCTAGGCGACCGAAAGTTTAAAAAAAATGTCTCTGAATATAGTCTGTTCGAAAAAATATACAATGCCTTATTCTACTCTGTTTTGGAGTATATACACCAACTCAGCATGCTCTCTCATGTAAAATACCGAAATTATAATTTTACGTGAATAGAAAAAAATGTAAATATCTTGGCGCCCCAAATTTAAAAGGAAATGGCTCTGAATATAATCTATTAGAAAACATATACAATGCCTTATTCTACTTTGTATTGGAGTATATACACTGACTAAGTATCCTCTCTCATGTAAAATACAGAAATTCTACTTTTACCCGAATCGAAAAAATTTAAATATTACCTAAGCACCCCAATGTTAAAAACAAAATTGCTCTGAGTATAATCTGTCAGAAAAAATATGCAATGCCCGACTCTCTGTTTTGTAGTATATACACAATCTCAACTCAATATGCTCTCTCATGTAAAATACAAAAATTCTAATTTTGCCCGAATCCAAAATATCTAAATATTATCTAGGCCCCCCAGTGTTAAAAACAAAATTGCTCTGAATATATTCTGTTAGAAAAAATATACAATACCCTATTCTACTCTGTTTTGGAGTATATACACCAACTCAGTATGCTCTCTCATGTAAAATACCGAAATTCTAATTTTATGTGAATCGAAAAAAATCTAAATATCATCTAGGCACTCCAATGTTAAAACCAAAATTGCTCTGAATATATTCTGTCAGAAAAAATATGCAATGCTTTTTTCTACTCTGTTTTGGAGTGTATACACCAACACAATATGTTCTCTCATGTAAAATACCGAAATTCTAATTTTACGAGAATCAAAAAAAATCTAAATATCTAAGCGCCCCAATGTTAAAAGAAAATGGCTCTAAATATAGTCTGTTAGAAAAACATACAATGCATTATTCTACTCTGTTTTGGAGTATATACACCAACTCAGTTTGCTCTCTGATATAAAATACCGAAATTCTAATTTTATGCAAATCGAAAAAAATCTAAATAATATCTAGGCACTCCAATGTTAAAACCAAAATTGCTCTGAATATAGTCTGTTAGAAAATATATACAATGCCTTATTCTATTTCGTTTTGGAGTATATACACCAACTCAGTATGCTCTCTTATGTAAAATAAGGAAATTCTAATTTTACGTGAAACGAAGAAAATCTAAATAATATGTAGGAGGCCAAAAGGTAAAAGAAAATGGCTCTGAATATAGTCTGTTAGAAAAAATATACAATGCCTTATTCTACTCGGTTTTGGAGTATATACACAAACTCACTATGCTCTCTAATGTAAAATACCGTAATTCTAATTTTACCCGAATTGAAAAAATCTAAATATTATCTAGGCACCCCAATGTTAAAAACAAAATTGCTCTGAATATAATCTGTCAGAAAAAATATACAATGCCCTATTCTACTCTTTTCTGGAATGTATACACCAACTCAATATGCTCTCTCATGTAAAATAAAGAAATTCTAATTTTACTCAAATGGAAAAAATCTAAATATAGTCTAGGCACCCCAATGTTAAAACGAAAATTGCTCTGAATATAATCTGTCATAAAAAATATACAATGCCTTATTCTAATCTGTTTTGGAGTATATACACCAACTCAGTATGCTCTCTCTTGTAAAATACTGAAATTCTAATTTTACCCGAATCGAAAAAATCTAAATATTATCTAGGCACCCCAATGTTAAAAGAAAAATTGCTCTGAATATAATCTATCAGAAAAAATATACAAGGTCCTATTCTACCCTGTTTTGGAGTATATACACCAACTCAGTATGCCCTCTAATGTTAAATACCGAAATTCTAATTTTACGTGCATCGAAAAAAATCTAAATAATATCTAGGCACTTCAATGATAAAGACAAAATTTCTCTGAATATAGTCTGTCAGAAAAAACATACAATGCCCTATTCTACTCTGTTTTGGAGTATATACAGCAACTCTATATGCTCTCTCATGTAAAATACAGAAATTGTAATTTTACGCGAATCGAAAAAAATCTAAATATCTTGGGACCCCAATGGTCAACAAAAATGGCTCTGAATATAATCTGTTAGAAAAAATATACAATGCCTTATTCGACTTTGTTTTGGAGTATATACACCAACTCCATATTCTCTCTCATGTAAAATACAGAAATTCTAATTCTACCAGAATCGAATAAATATAAATATTGTCTAGGCACCTTAATGTTAAAAAAAAAATTGCTCTGAAAATAATCTGTTCGAAAAAATATACAATGCCCTATTCTACTCTGTTTTAGAGTATATACACCAACTCCATATGCTATCTCATGTAAAATACAGAAATTCTATATTTAAGGAAATCGAAAGAAATCTAAATATTATCTAGGCACCCCAATGTTAAAAACAAAATTGCTCTGAATATAATCTGTCAGAGAAGATATACAATGCCCTATTCTATTATGTTTTGGAGTATATACATTAACTCCATATGCTCTATCATGTAATATACAGAGATTCTATTTTAAGCGAATCAAATAAATTCTAAATATTATCTAGACACCCCAATGTTAAAAGCAAAATTGCTCTGAATATAATCTGTCAGAAAAATATACAATGCCCTTTTCTACTCTGTTTTGTAGTGTAAACACCAACTCAATACTCTCTCTTATGTAAATTACCGAAATTCTAATTTTACGCGAATCGAAAAAAATCTAAATAATATCTAGGCGCCCCAAAGTTGAAAGAAAATGGCTCTGAAAATAGTCTGTTATAAAAAATATACAATTCCTTATTCTACCCTGTTTTGGAGTCTATACACCAACTCAGTATGCTCTCTGATGTTAAATACCGAAATTCTAATTTTACGTGAATCGAAAATAATCTAGATATTATCTAGGCACCGGAATGTTAACAGTACAGTTGCTCTGAATATAATCTGTCAGACAAAATATACAATGCCCGATTCTACTCTGTTTTGGAGTATATATACCAAATCCATATGCTCTCTCATATAAAATACCGAAATTCTAATTTTATGCAAATCAAAAAAAATCTAAATAATATCTAGGCGCCTCAAAGTTCAAAGAAAATGGCTCTGAATATAGTCTGTTAGAGAAAATATACAATGCCTTATTCTAATCTGTTTTGGAGTATATACACCAACTCAGGATGCTCTCTCTTGTAAAATAGAGAAATTCTAATTTTACGCGATTTGAAAAAATCTAAATATTATCTAGGCAACACAATGTTAAAAACAAAATTGCTCTGAATATAATCTGTCATAAAAAATGTACAATGCCCCATTCTACTCTGTTTTGGAGGATGTACAACAACTCAATATGCTCTCTCATGTAAAATACAGAAATTCTATATTTAAGCGAATTGAAAAAAATCTAAATATTATCTAGGCACCCCATGTTAAAAACAAAATTGCTCTGAGTATCATCTATCAGAGAAAATATACAGTACCCTATTCGACTCTGTTTTGGGGTATATACACCAACTGCATATGGTCTCTCATGTAAAATACAAAAATTCTATATTTAAGCGAATCGAAAAATATCTAAAAATTATATAGGCACTCCAATGTTAAAAGCAAAATTGCTCTGAATAAAATCTGTCAGAGAAAATACAGAATGCCATTTTCTACTCTGTTTTGTATTATATAAATCAATTGAATATGCTCTTTCATGTAAAATACAGAAACTTTAATTTTACCCAAATCGAAAAAATCTAAATATTATGTAGGCACACCAATGTTAAAAACAAAATTGCTCTGAATATAATCTGTCATAAAAAATATACAATGCCCTATTCCACTCTGTTTTGCAGTATATACACCAACTCAGGATGCTCTCTCATGTCAAAGACCAAAATTATAATTTTACGTGAATCGAAAAAAATCTAAATATTATCTAGGCACCCCAATGTTAAAATCAATATTCCTCTGAATATAATCCATCAGAAAAACTATAAAATGCCCTATTCTACTCTGTTTTTGAGTATATACACCAACTCCGTATGCTCTCTCATGTAAAATACAGAAATTCTACATTTAAGCGAATCGAAAAAAATCTAGATATTATCTAGGCACCTCAATGTTAAAAGCAAAATTTCTCTGAATATAATCTGCCAGAAAAAATATACAATGCCTTTTCTACTCTGTTTTGGAGTATATACACCAACTCCATATGCTCTCTCATGTAAAATACAGAAATTCTAAATTTAAGGAAAAGAAAAAATAACTAATTATTATCTAGGCACCCCAATGTAAATAGCAAAATTTATCTGAATACAATCTGTCAGAAAAAATACAAAATTGCATTTTCTACTCTGTTTTTTAGTATATACACCAACTCAATATGCTCTCTCATGTAAAATTTTGAAATTCTAATTTTACCTGAATCGAAAAAATCTAAATATTATCTAGGCACACCAATGTTAAAAACAAATTTGCTCTGAACATAATCTGTCAGAGCAAAATATACAATACCCTGTTCTACTCTGTTTTGGAGTATATACACCAACTCCATATGCTCTTTCATGTAAAGTACAGATATTCTATATTTAAGCGAATTGAAAAAAATCTAAAATATATCTAGGCGCTCTAAAGTTAAAAGAAAATGGCTCTGAATATAGTCTGTTAGAAAAAATAGACAATGCCTTATTCTACTCTGTTTTGGAGTATATACACAAACTCAGTATGCTCTCTCATTTAATATACAGAAATTCTAATTTTACCCGAATAAAAAAAATCTAAATATTACCTAGGCACACCAATGTTAAAAACAAAATTGCTCTGAATATAATCTGTCAGAAAAAATATACAATGCCCTATTCTACTTTGTTTTGGAGTATATACAACAATTCCATATGCTCTCCTATGTAAAATACCGAAATTCTAATTTTATGCGAATCGAAAAAATTCTAAATGATATCTAGGCGCCGTAAAGTTAAAAGAAAATGGCTCTGAATATACTCTGTTAGGAAAAATATACCATACCTTATTCTACTGTGTTTTAGAGTATATACCTTAACTCAGTATGCTCTCTCATATAAAATACCAAAATTCTAATTTTAAGTGAATCGAAAAAATCTAAATATTATCTAGGCACCCCAATGTTAAAAACAAAATTACTCTGAATATAATCTGTCAGAAAAAATATACAATGCCCTATTCTACTCTGTTTTGGAGTGTATACACCAACTCCATATGCTCTCTTATGTGAAATAAAGCAAGAATTCCATGTTTAACAAATGGTGTTGGGAAAACTGGCTAGCCATGTGCAGAAAGCAGAAACTGGACCCCTTCCTGACACCTTACACTAAAATCAACTCCAGATGGATTAAAGACTTAAACATAAGACCTGGCACCATAAAAACCCTAGAAGGAAATCTAGGCAAAACTATCCAGGACATAGGAGTAGGCAAGGACTTCATGAACAAAACACCAAGAGCATTGGCAACAAAAGCCAAAATAGACAAATGGGACCTAATGAAACTCCACAGCTTCTGCACGGCAAAAGAAACAGTCACTAGAGTGGATCGGCAACCAACAGAATGGGAAAAAATTTTCGCAGTCTACCCATCTGACAAAGGGCTGATATCCAGAATTTACAAACAACTCAAGCAGATTTACAGGAAAAAAAACAAACAAGCCCATTCAAAAGTGGGCAAAGGATATGAACAGATACTTTACGAAAGAAGACATATATGAGGCCAACAATCATATGAAAAAATGCTCATCGTCACTGGTCATCAGAGAGATGCAAATCAAAACCACATTGAGATACCATCTCACGCCAGTTAGAATGGCGATCATTAAAAAATCTGGGGACAACAGATGCTGGAGAGGATGTGGAGAAAAAGGAACACTTTTACACTGTTGGTGGGAGTGCAAATTAGTTCAACCATTGTGGAAGACAGTGTGGCGATTCCTCAAGGCCTTAGAAATAGAAATTTCATTTGACCCAGCAATCCCATTACCGGGTATATATCCAAAAGACTATAAATCGTTCTACTATAAGGACACATGTACACGAATGTTCATTGCAGCACTGTTTACAATAGCAAAGACCTGGAATCAACCCAAATGCCCATTGATAATAGACTGGATTGGAAAAATGTGGCACATATACACCATGGAATATTATGCAGCAATCAGAAATGATGAGTTTGTGTCGTTTGTAGGGACATGGATGAATCTGGAAAACATCATCCTCAGCAAACTGACACAAGAACAGAAAATGAAACACCGCATATTCTCACTCATAGGTGGGTGATGAAAAATGAGAACACATGGACACAGAAAGGGGAGTACTAAACACTGGGGTCTATTGGGGGGAAAAGGGGAAAGCCAGTGGGAGGGGGAGGTGGGGAGGGATAGCCTGGGGAGAAATGCCAAATGTGGGTGAAGGGGAGAAGGAAAGCAAAGCACACTGCCATGTGTGTACCTACGCAACTGTCTTGCATGCTCTGCTCATGTACCCCAAAACCTATAATCCAATAAAAAATTAAAAAAAAAAAAAGAAATTCTATATTTAAGCGAATCCAAAAGAATCTAAATATTACCTAGACATCCCAATGTTAAAAACAAAATTGCTCTGAATATATTCTGTCAGAACAAATATACAATGCCTTATTCTACTCTGTTTTGGAGTATATAAACCAACTCGATGTGCTCTCTCATGTAAAATACAGAAATTCTATATTTAAGCGAATCGAAAAATATCTAAATATTATCCAAGAACTCCAATGACAAAAGGAAAATTCCTCTTAATACAATCTGGCAGAAAAAATATAAAATGACTTTTTCTACTCTGTTTTCGAGTATATACACCAACTAAATATGCTCTCTCATGTAAAATACAGAAATTCTATATTTATGCGAATTGAAAAAAATCTAAATATTATCTAGGAACCACAATGTTAAAAGCAAGATTCCTCTGAATATAATCTGTCAGAAAAAATATAAAATGACCTTTTCTACTCTGTTTTGGAGTATATATACTAACTCAACATGCTCTCTCATGTAAAATACCGATATTTTAATTTTACGCGAATCGAAAATAATCTAAATAATATCTAGGCACCGCAAAGCTAAAGGAATATGGCTCTCAATACAGTCTGTTAGAAAAAATATACAATGTTTTATTCTACTCTGTTTTAGAGTATATAAACCAACTGAGTATGCTCTCTCATATAAAATACCAAAATTCTAATTTTACGTGAATCGAAAAAATCTAAATATTATATAGGCACCCCAATGTTATAAGCAAGATTGCTCTGACTATAATCTGTCAGAAAAAATATACAATGCCCTATTCTACTCTTTTTTGGAGTATATACACCAACTCCATATTCTCTCATGTAAAATACAGAAATTGCATATTTAATCGAATCGAAAAAAATCTAAACATTATCTAGGCACACCAAAGTTAAAAACAAAATTGCTCTGAATATAATCTGTCAGAAAGAATATACAATTCCCTATTCTACTTTTTTTTGGAGTATATACACCAACTCCATATGCTCTCTCTTGTCAAATACTGAAATTCTACATTTAAGCGAATTGAAATAAATCTAAATATTATCTATGCACCCCAATGTTAAAAGCAAAATTGCGCTGAATATAATCTGTCAGAAAAAAAACACAATGCCCTTTTCTACTCTGTTTTGGAGTATATACACCAACTCCATATTCTCTCATGTAAAATACAGAAATTCTATATTTAAGCGAATCGAAAAAATCTAAATATTGTCTAGGCACTTCAATGTTAAAAGCAAAATTGCTCTGAATATAATCTGTCAGAAAAAATATAAAATGCCTTATTCTACTCTGTTTTGGAGTATATACACCAACTCAGTGTGCTCTCTCATGTAAAATACCTAAATTCTAACCTTACACGGATAGAAAAGAATCTAAATAATATCTAGGCGCCACAAAGTTAAAAGAAAACGTCTCTGAATATAGTCTGTTAGAAAAAATATACAATGTCTTATTCTACTATGTTTTGGAGAATATACACCAACTCAGTATGCTCTCTCATGTAAAATAGGAAAATTCTAATTTTACCCGAATCGAAAAACATCTAAATATTATCTAGGCACTTCAATGTTAAAAACAAAATTGCTCTGAATATAATCTGTCAGAAAAAATATACAATGCCCTATTCTACTCTGTTTTGGAGTATATACACCAACTCAGTATTCTCTATGATGTAAAATACCGAAATTGTAATTTTACGCGAATCGAAAAAAATCTAAATAATATCTAGGCGCCCCAAACTTAAAAGAAAATGTCTCTGAATATAGTATGTTAGAGAAAATATACAATGCCCTATTATACTCTGTTTTGGAGTATATAGAGCAACTCAGTATGCTCTCTCATATAAAATACAGAAATTCTAATTTCACATGAATTGAAAAAAATCTAAATATTATCTAGGCACGCGAATGTTAAAAGAAAATTGCTCTGCATATAACGTGTCAGAGAAAATATACAATGCCCTTTTCTACTCTGTTTTGTAGTATATACCCCAACTCAATATGCTCTCCCATGTAAAATACAGAGATTCTCTATTTAAGCGAATCGAAAAAAAATCTAAATATTATCTAGGCACCGCAATGTTAAGAACAAAATTGCTCTGAATATAATCTGTCAGAAAACTATACAATGCCCTATTCTACTCTGTTTTAGTGTATATACACCAACTCCATATGCTCTCTCATGTAAAATACAGAAACTCCATATTTAAGGAAATTGAAAAAATCTAAATATTATCTAGGGAACACAATGTTAAAAGCAACCTTGCTCTGAATATAATCTGTCAGAAAAAATATACAATGCCCTTTTCTACTCTGTTTTGTACTATATACACCAACTCAATATGCTCTCTTATGTAAACTACTGAAATTCTAATTCTACCCGAATCGAAATAATCTAAATATTATCTAGGCAATCCAATGTTAAAAGCAACATTGCTCTGAATATAATCTGTCAGAAAAAATATACAATGCCCCATTCTACTCTGTTTTGGAGTATATACATCAACTCAATATGCTCTCTGATGTAAAATACAGAAATTCTATATTTAAGCGTATTGAAAAAAATCTAAATATTATCGAGGCACACCTTGTTAAAAACAAAATTGCTCTGAATATAATCTGTCAGAAAAAATATACAATACCATATTCTACTCTGTTTTGGAGTATATACACCAACTCCATATGCTCTCTCATGTAAAATAAAGAAATTCTAAATTTAAGCGAATCGAAAAAAATCTAAATATTATCTAGGCACCTCAATGTTAAAAGCAAAATTGCTCTGAATATAAACTGTCAGAGAAAATACAAAATGCCATTTTTTACTCTGTGTTGGACTATATACATTAACTCCATATGCTCTCTCATGTAAAATACAGAAATTCTATAGTTAAGCGAATCGAATAAAATCTAAATATTATCTAGGCACCCAAATGTTAAAAGCAAATTTGCTCTGAATACAATCTGTCAGAAAAAATATAAGATGCCCTTTTCTACTCTGTTTTGTAGTACATACACCAACTCAATATGCTCTCTCATGTAAAATACCAAATTCTAATTTTATGCGAATCGAAAAAAAATCTAAATAATATCGAGGCGCCTTAAAGTTAAAATAAAATGGCTCTGAATATAGTCTGTTAGAAAAAATATACAATGCCTTATTCTACTCTGTTTTGGAGTATATAAACCAACTCAGTATGCACTCTCATGTAAAATAGAGAAATTCCAATTTTACGTGTATCAAAAGAAATCTGAATATTATCTAGGCACCTCAATGATAAAAACGAAATTGCTCTGAATAAAATCAGTCACAATAATTATACAATGCCCTATTCTACTCGGTTTTGGAGTGTATACACCAACTCCATATGCTCTCTTATGTAAAATACCGAAATTCTAATTTTACACAAATCGAAAAATATCTAAATAATATCTAGGCACCCGAAAGTTAAAAGAAAACGGCTCTGAATATAATCTGTTAGAAAAAATATACAATTCCTTATTCTACTCTGGTTTGGAGTATATACACCAACTCAGTATGCTCTCTCATGTAAAATACAGAAATTCTATATTTAAGCAAATCGATAAAAATCTAAATATTATCTAGGTACCCCAATATTAAAAACAAAATTGCTCTGAATATAATCTGTCAGAAAATATATACAATGTCCTATTCTACTCTGTTTTGGAGTATATACACCAACTCAATATGCACTCTCATATAAAATAGAGAAGATACATATTTATGCAAATTGAAAAAAATCTAAATATAATCTAGGCACTCCAAAGTCAAAAGCAATATTGCTCTGAATATAATCTGTCAGAAAAAATATACAATGCCTTTTTCTACTCTGCTTTGGAGTATATACACCAAATCAATATGCTTTCTCATGTAAAATACCAAAATTCTAATTTTACGTAAATCGAAAAAAATCTAAATAATATCTAGGCGCCCCAACGTTAAATGAAAATTGGTATGAATATAGTCTATTAGAAAAAATATACAATGCCTCATTCTGCTCTGTTTTGGAGAAAATACATCAACTCCGTATGCTCCCTCATGTAAAATACTGAAATTCTAATTTTTCCCAAATCGAAAAAAATCTCAACATTATCTAGGCACCCAATGTTAAAAACAAAATTGCTCTGAATATAATCTGTCAGAAAACATATACACTGCACTATTCTACTTCGTTTTGGAGTGTATACACCAACTCAATATGCTCTCTCATTTAAAATACAGGAATTCTATATTTAAGCGAATCGAAAAAAATCTAAATATTATCTATGCACCCCAATGTTAAAAGCAAAATTGCTATGAATATAGTCTGTCTGACAAAATATAAAATGCCATTGTCTACTCTGTTTTGGAGTATATACACCAAATCAATATGCTTTCTCATGTAAAATACCGAAATTCTAATTTTACGCGAATCGAGAAAAATCTGAATAATATCTAGGCTCCCCAATGTTAAAAGAAAATGGCTCTGAATATAATCTGTTAGAAAAAATATACAATACCTTATTCTACTATGTTTTGGCGTATAGACACAAACTCAGTATGCTCCCTCGTGTAAAATACAGAAATTCTAATTTTACAGGAATCGAATATATCTAAATAATATCAAGGCACCCCAATTTTAAAAGCAAAATTGCTCTGAATATAAACTGTCAGAAAAAATATACAATGCCCTATTCTACTCTGTTTTGGAGTATATACACCAACATCATATGCACTCTCATGTAAAATAGAGAAATTCTATATTTAAGCAAATCGAAAAAAATCTAAATATTACCTAGGTACCCCAATGTTAAAAGCAAAATTGCTCTGAATATAATCTGTCAAAAAAATATACAATGCCCTTTTCTACTCTGTTTTGGAGTATATACACCAACTCCATATGCTCTCTCATGTAAAATAGAGAAATTCTATATGTAAGCAAATCGAAAAAAATCTAAATATTATATAGGTACCCCAATATTAAAAACAAAATTGCTCTGAATATAATCTGTCAGAAAATATATACAATGTCCTATTCTACTCTGTTATGGAGTATATACACCAACCCAATATGCACTCTCATGTAAAATACAGAAGATATATATTTATGCAAATCGAAAAACATCTAAATATAATCTAGGCACTCCAAAGCTAAAAGCAAAATTGCTCTGAATATAATCTGTAAGAAAAAATATACAATGCCTTTTTATACTCTGCTTTGGAGTATATACACCAAATCAATATGCTCTCTCATGTAAAATAACGAAATTCTAATTTTATGCGAATTGAAAAAAATCTAAATAATATCTAGGCACCCCAACATTAAACGAAAATGGGTATG
Source organism: Callithrix jacchus (assembly GCF_049354715.1). NCBI lineage: Eukaryota > Metazoa > Chordata > Mammalia > Primates > Cebidae > Callithrix > Callithrix jacchus. The sequence goes on along the minus strand of NC_133513.1, from coordinate 127,669,212 downwards.
AATATAGTCTGTTAGAAAAAATACACAATGCCTTATTCTACTCTGTTTTGGAGTAAATACACCAACTCCGTAGGCTCCCTCATGTAAAATATTAAATTCTAAATTTTCCCGAATCTAAAAAATCTCAATATTATCTAGGCACCCCAATGTTAAAAACAAAATAGCTCTGAATATAATCTGTCATAAAACATATACAATGCACTATTCTACTCTTTTTTGGAGTATATACACCAACACCATATGCTCTCTCAAGTAAAATACAGAAATTCTATATTTAAGGGAGTCAAAAAAATCTAAATATTATCTAGGCACCCCAATGTTAAAAGAAAAATTTCTCTGAATATAATCTGTCAGAAAAACTATACAATGCCCTATTCTACACTTTTTTGGAGTATATACACCAACACCATATGCTCTCTCAAGTAAAATACAGAAATTCTATATTTAAGGGAGTCAAAAAAATCTAAATATTATCTAGGTACCCCAATGTTAAAAGAAAAATTTCTCTGAATATAATCTGTCAGAAAAAATATACAATGCCCTTTTCCACTTTATATTGGAGTATATACACCAACTCAATATGCTCTGTCATGTAAAATACAGAAATTCTAATTTTACGTGAATTGAAAATAATCTAAATAATATCTAGGCGCCCTAAAGTTAAAAGAAAATGGCTCTGAATATAGTGTGTTAGAAAAAATATACAATGCCTTATTCTACTCTCTCTAAAAGTATATAAGCAAATTCAGTATACTCTCTCATGTGAAATACCGAAATTTTTATTTTAACAAAATCGAAAAAATCTAAATATTATCTAGGTACCCAAATGTTAAAAACAAAATTGCTCTGAATATAATCTCTCAGACAAAATATACAATGCCCTATTCTACTGTATTATGGAGTATATACACCAACTCCATATGCCCTCTCATGTAAAATACAGAAATTCTATATTTAAGGGATGCGACAAAATTCTAAATATTATCTAGGAACCCCAATGTTAAAAGCAAAATTGATCTGAATGTAATCTGTCAGGAAAAATATACAATGTTTTATTGTACTCTGTTTTAGAGTATATACAACAACTCAATATGCTGTCTCATTTAAAATACCTAAATTATATAATTATGCGAATCGAAAGATATCTAAATATTATCTAGGCACCCCAATGTTAAAAGCAAAATATATCTGAATATAATCTGTCAGAAATAATATACAGTGCCCTTTTCCACTTTGTTTTGGAGTATATACACCAACTCAATATGCTCTGTCATGTAAAATAACAAAATTCTAATTTTAACCGAATCGAAAAAATTTAATTTTGTCTACGCACCCCAATGTTATAAACAAAATTGCTCTGAATATAATCTGTCAAATAAATATACAATGCCCTATTCTACTCTGTTTTGGAGTATATACACCAACTCCATACACTCTATCATGTAAAATACAAAAATTCTATATTTAAGAGAATCGACAAAAATCTAAATATTATCTAGGCACCCCAATGTTCAAAGCAAAATTGCTCTGAATATAATCAGTCAGAAAATTATATAATGCCATTTTCTACTCTTTTTTGGAATATATACACCAACTCAATATGCTCTCTAAAGTTAAATACTGAAATTCTAATTTTACGACAATCAAAAAAAACTAAATAATATCTAGGAGACCCAAAGTTAAAAGAAAATGGCTCTGAATATAGTGTGTTAGAAAAAATATACAATTCCTTATTCTAATCTGTTTTAAAGTATATACAACAACTTAGTATGCTCTCTCATGTAAAATACCTAAATTCTAATTTTAACAAACCGAAAAAATCTAAATATTATCTAGGCACCCAAATGTTAAAAGCATAATTGCTCTGAATATAGTCTGTCAGAAAAAATGTACAATGCCCTTTTCTACTCTGTTTTGTAATATATACACCAACTAAATATGGTCTCTCATGTAAAATACAGAAATTCTATATATAAGCGAATCGAAATAAATCTAAATATTATCTAGGGACCCCAATGTTAAAAGCACAATTGCTCTGAATATTGTGTGTCATAAAAATTATACAATGCCATTTTTTACTCTGTATTGGAGTATATACACCAACTCAATATGCTCTCTCATTTAGAATACCCAAATTCAAATTTTATGTGAATCAAAAAAAATCTAAAAAATATCTAGGCTCCCCAAAGTTAAAAGAAAATAGCTCTGAATATAGTCTGTTAGAACAAATATACAATGACTTACTCTACTATGTTTTGGAGTATATACAGGAACTCAGTATGCTCTCTCCTGTAAAATAAAGATATTCAAATTTTACCCGAATCGAATAAATCTAAATATTATCTAGGCAACCCAATGTTAAAAACAAAATTTTTCTGAATATAATCTGTCAGAAAAAATATACAATGCCCTTTTCTACTCTGTTTTTGAGTATATACACCAACTCTACCTGCTCTCTCATGTAAAATAAAGAAATTCTATATTTAAGCGAATCGAAAAAAATCTAAATATTATCTAGGCACCCCAAAGATAACAACAAAATAGCTCTGAATCTAATCTGTCAGAAAAAATATACAATGCCCACTTCTACTCTGTTTTCGAGTATATACACCAACTCAGTATGCTCTCTCATGTAAAATACAGAAATTCTAATTTTACCCGAAACGAAAAAATCTAAAACATATCTAGGCACCCCAATGTTCGAAACAAAATTGCTCTGTATATAATCTGTCAAAAAAAATATACAATGCCATATTGTCCTCTGTTTTTGAATATATACACCAACTCAGTATACTCTGTCATGTAAAATACCGAAATTTTAATTTTACGTGAATCGAAAATATCTAAATATTATCTAGGCACCCCAATATTAAAAGCAAAATTGCTCTGAATATAATCTGTCATAAAAATTATACAATGCGATTTTCTACTCTGTATTGGAGTATATACACCAACTCAGTATGCTCTCTCATGTAAAATACCGAAATTGTAATTTTACGTGAATCGAAATAAATCTAAATAATATCTAGGCAACCCAAATTTAAAAGCAAGTGGCTCTGAATATAGTCTGTTAGAGAAAATATACAATGCCTTATTCTACTCTGTTTTGGAGTATATACACCAACTCAGTATGCTCTCTCATGTAAAATACTGCAATTAAAATTTTACCCGAATCGAAAAAATCTAAATATTATCTAGGCACCCCAATGTTAAAAGCAAAATTGCTCTGAATATAATCTGTCAGAAAAAATATGGAATGCCTTATTCTACTCTGTTTTGGAGTATATACACAAACTCAATATGCTCTCTCATGTAAAATACAGAAATTATTTTATTTGAGCAAATCGAAAAAAACTCAATATTATCTAGGCACTCCAATGTTAAAAGCAAAATTGCTCTGAATATAATCTGTGAGAAAAAATATACAATGCCCTTTACTACTCTGTTTTGGAGTGTATACACCAACTCAATATGCTCTCTCATGTAAAATACAGAAATTCTAATTTTAAACGAATCGAAAAAAATCTACATAATAACCTGGCGCCACAAAGTTAAAAGAAAATCGCTCTGAATATACTCTGTTAGAACAAATATACAATGCCGTATTCTACTACGTTTTGGAGTATATACACCAACTCAATATGCTCTCTCATGTAAAATACGGAAATTCTAATTGTACGCGAATCGAAAAAAATCTAAATATTATCTAGGCAAACCAATGTTAAAAGCAAAATTGCTCTAAATAAAATCTCTCAGAAAAAATCTACAATGCCCTTTTCTACTCTATTTTGGAGTATATAAACCAACTCAATATGCTCTCTCATGTGAAATACCGAAATTCTAAATTTATGCGAATTGAAAAAAATTTAAATATCATTTAGGCTCCCCAATGTTAAAAGCAAAATTGCTCTGAGTATAATCTGTCAGAAAAAATATACAATGCCCTTTTCTACTCTGTTTTGGCGTATATACACCAACTCAATATGCTCTCTCATGTAAAATACAGAAATTCTAACTTGACTCGAGTCGAAAAATATCTAAATATTATCTAGTCTCCCCAATGTTAAAAGCAAAATTGCTCTTAATATAGTCTGTCAGAGAAAATACACAATGCCCTTTTCTGCACGGTGTTGGTGTATATACACCAACTAAATATGCTCTCTCATGTAAAATACTGAAATACTAATTTTACGCGAATCGACAAAAGTCTAAATATTATCTAGGGACCCCAATGTTAAAAGTAAAATTGCTCTGAATATAATCTATCACAAAAAATACAAAATGGCCTTTTCTAGTCTGTTTGGGAGTATATACACCAGCTCAACATGCTCTCATGTAAAATATCAAAATTCTAATTTTACATGAACCGAAAAAATTTAATTTTATCTTGGCACCCCAATGTTAAAAGTAAAATTGCTCTGAATATAATTTGTCAGAGAAAATATACAATGACCTTTCCTACTCTGTTTTGGAGTATATACACCAACTCAATATGGTCTTCCATGTAAAATACCAATATTCTAATTTACACGAACCGAAAAAAATCTACATATTATTTAGGAACCCCAATATTAAAAGCAAAATTGCTCTGAATATCATCTGTCAGAAGAAATATGCAATGCCCTTTTATACTCTGTTTTGGGGTATATACACCAACGCAATATGCTCTCTCATGTAAAATACCGAAATCCTAAACTTACGCAAAAAAAAAAAAAAATATTATCTACGCACCCCAATATTAAAAGCAAAATTGCTATGAATATTATTTTTCAGAAAAAAATATACAATGCCTTTTTCTACCCTGTTTTGGAGTATATACACCAACCCAATATGGTCTCTCATGTAAAACACTGAAATTCTATATATACTCGATCGAAAAAATCTAAATATTATCTAGGCACCCAAATGTTGATAAAAAATGGCTCTGAATATAATCTGTCAGAAAAAATATACAATGCCGTTTCTACTCTGTTTTGGAGTACATACACCAACTCAGAATGCTCTCTCATGTAAAATACCAAAATTATAAATTTACGTTAATCAAAGGAAATTTAAATATTATCTAGGCACCCCAATGTTAATAGCAAAACTGTTCTGAATATAAAATGTCAGAAAAAATATACAATGCCCTTTTCTACTTTGTGTTGGAGTATATACACTAACTCAATATGCTCTCTCATGTAAAATACAGAAATTCTAAATTCACTCGAATTGAAAAAAATCTAAATATTAATTTGGCATCCCGATGTTAAAAGCAAAATTTCTCGGAATATTATCTGTCAGAAATAATACACAATGCCCTATTCTACTCTGTTTTGGAGTATATACACCAACTCAATATGCTCTCTCATATAAAATATTAAATTGAAATTTTACGGAAATCGAAAAAAATCTAAATAATATCTAGGCACCCCAAGTTAAAAGAACTTGGCTCTGAATATAGTCTGTTAGAAAAAATATACAATGTCTTATTCTACTCTGTTTTGTTGTATATACACCAACTCAGGATGCTCTCTCATGTAAAATAGAGAAATTCTAATTTTACCCGATTCGAAAAAATCTAAATATATCTATGCAACACAATGTTAAAACAAAATTGCTCTGAATATAATCTGTCAGAAAAAATATACAATGCCCCATTTTACTCTGTTTTGGAGTATATAAACCAACTCCATATGCTCTCTCATGTAAAATACAGAAATTCCATATTTAAGGGAATCGAAAAAAATCTAAATATTATCCTGGCACCCCAATGTTAAAAGCAAAATTGCTCTGATTATAATCTGTAAGAAAAAATATACAACGCCCTTTTATACTCTGTTTTGGTGTATATACACCGACACAGTATGGTCTGTCATGTAAAATACAAAAATTCTAATTTTACCCGAATCGAAAAAATCTAAATATTATTTAGGCAACACAATGTTAAAAACAAAATATCTGTGAATATAATCTGTCAGAGAAAAATATACAATGCACTATTCTACTCTGTTTTGGAGTATATACACCAACTCCACATTCTCTCTCATTTAAAATACAGAAATTCTATATTTAAGCGAATCGAAAAAAATCTAAATATTATCAAGGCACGCCAAAGTTAGAAACAAAATCGATCTGAATATAATCTGTCAGAAAAAATATACAATGCCCTATTCTACTCTGTTTTGGAGTATATACACCTACTCCATATGCTCCCTCATGTAAAATACAGAAATTCTATATTTAAGCAAATCGAAAATAATCGAAATATTATCTAGGCAACCCAATGTTAAAATAAAAATTGCTCTGATAGTAATCTGTCAGAAAAAATATACAATGCTTTTTTCTACTCTGTTTTGTAGTATATACACGAACTCAATATGCTCTCTCATGTAAAATACCGAAATTCTAATTTTACGTGAATCAAACAAAATCTAAATAATATCTAGACAACCCAAAGTTAAAAGAAAATGACTCTGAATATAGTCTGTTAGATAAAATTTACAATGCCTTATTCTACTCTTTTTTGGAGTATATACACCAACTCAGTATGCTCTCTCATGTAAATTACAGAAATTCTAATTTTATGTGAATCAAAAGAATCTCAATATTATCTAGGCACCCCAATGTTAAAAACAAAATTGCTCTGAATATAATCTGTCAGAAAAAATACAAAATGCCCTATTCTACTCTATTTTGAAGTATATACACCAACTCCATATGCTCTCTCATGTAAAATAGAGAAATTGTATATTTAACTGAATCGAAAAAATTCTAGATAGTATCTAGGCACCCCAATGTTAAAAGCAAACTTGCTCCTAATATAATCTGTCATATAAAATATACAATGCCCTTTACTTCTCTGTTTTGTAGTATATACACGAACTCAATATACTCTCACATGTAAAATACAGAAATTCTAATTCTACACAAATCGAAAAAATCTAAATATTATCTAGGCACCCTAATGTTAAAAACAAAATTTCTCTGAATATAACCTGTCAGAAAAAATATACAATGCCCTTTTCTACTCTTTTTTGGAGTATATACGTCAACTCCATATGCTCTCTCATGTAAAACACAGAAATTCTATATTTATGAGAATCGAAAAAAATCTAAATATTATCTAGGCACCCCAATGTTAAAAGCAAACTTGCTCTGAATATAATCTGTCAGAAAAAATATACAATGCCCTATTCTACTCTGTTTTATATTATATACACCAACTCAATATGCTCTTTCATGTAAAATACAGAAATTCTAATTTTACCCGAATCGAAAAAATCTAAATATAATGAAGGAACGCCAATGTTAAAAACAAAATTTCTCTGCATAAAATCTGTCAGAAAAAATATACAATGCCCTTTTCTACTTAGTTTTGTGGTATATACACCAACTCCATATGTTCTTTCATGTAAAATACCGAAATTCTAATTTTACGCAAATCGAAAAAAATCTAAATGATATCTAGACGCCCCGAGGGTAAAAGTTAATGTCTCGGAATATAATCTGTTAAAAAAAATATACAATGCCTTATTCTACTCTGTTTTGGAGTATATAAACCAACTCAGTATGCTCTCTCATGTAAAATAGAGAAATTATATATTTAAGCGAATCGAAAAAAATTTGAATATTATCTAGGCACCCGAATGTTAAAAGAAAAATAACTCTGAATATAATCTGTCAGAAAAAATAAACAATGCCCTATTCAACTCTGTTTTTAGTAAATACACCAACTCAATATGCTCTCTCATGTAAAATAAAGAAATTCTAATTTTACCCGAATCGAAAAAATCAAAATATTATCTAGGCACCCCAATGTTAAAAGTAAAATTTCTCTGAATATAATCTGTCAGAAAAAATATACAATGCTGTATTCTACTCCGTTTTGGAGTATATACACCAATTCAGAATGCTCTCTCAAGTAAAATAGAGATATTCTATATTTAAGTGAATCGAAAAAAATTTAAATATTATCTAGGCACCACAATGTTAAAAGCAAAATTGCTCTGAATATAATCTTTCAGAAAAAATATACAATGCTTTTTTCTACTCCGTTTTGTAGCATATACACCAACTCAATATGCTCTCTCATGTAAAATACAGAAATTTTAATTTTACGCGAATCAAAAAAAAATCTAAATAACACCTAGGCGCCTCGAAGTTAAAATAAAATGGCTCTTAATATAGTCTTTTAGAAAAAGTGTAGAATGCCTTATTCTACTTTGTTTTGGAGTTTATACACCAACTCAGTATGCTATCTCATGTAAAATACTGAAATTTTAATTTTACCCGAATCGAAAAAATCTAAATATTATTTAGGCAACCCAATGTTAAAAACCAAATTTCTCTGAATATAATCAGTCATAAAAAATATACAATGCCCTATTCTACTCTGTTTTGCAGTATATTCACCAACTCCATATGCCCTCTCATATAAAATACAGAAATTCTATATTTAAGCGAATTTAAAAAAATCTAAATATTATCTAGGCACCCCAATGTTAAACGCAAAATGGCTCTGAATATAATCTGTCAGAAAAAAATATGCAATGCTCTTTTCTACTCTGTTTTGGAGTAATACACACCAACTCCATATGCTCTCTCATGTAAAAAAGCGAAATTCTAATTTTATGCTAATCGAAAAAAATCTAAGTAATATCTAGGCACCCCAAAATTAAAAGAAAATGGCTCTCAATGTAGTTTGTTAGAAAAAATATGCAATGCCTTATTCTACTTTGTTTTGGAGTATATACACCAACTAAGTATACTCTCATATGTACAATACCGAAATTCAAATTTTACATGAATTGAAAAATTCTAAATATTATTTAGGCACCCGAATGGCAAAAGCAAAATTGTGCTGAATATATTCTGTGAGAAAAAATATACACTGTCCTTTGCTACTCTTTTTTGGAGTATATACACCAACTCAATAAGCTCTCTCATGTCAAATACCGAAATTTAAATTTTACCCGAATCTAAAAAAATCTAAATAATATGTAGGCGCCCCAAAGTTAAAAGAAAATGGCTCTGAATATAGTCTGTCAGAAAAAACATACAGTGCCTTATTCTACCCTGTTTTGGAGTATATACACCAACTCAGTATGCTCTCTCATGTAAAATACCGAAATTCTAATTTTACGGGAATCGAATAAAATCTAAATATTATGTAGGCACCCCAACGTTAAAAACATAATTGCTCTTAATGTAATCTGTCATAAAAAATATACAATGCCCTATTCCACTGTATTTTAAAGTATATACACCAACTCTATATGCTCTCTCATGTAAAATACAGAAATTCTATATTTAAGTGAATCAAAAATAATATAAATATTATCTAGGGACCACAATGTTAAAAGCAAAATTACTCTGTATATAATGTCAGAAAAAATATACAATGCCATTTTCTACTCTGTTTTGGAGTATATACACCAACTCAACATGCTCCCTCTTGTAAAATACAGAAATTCTAATTTTAGCCAAGTCAAAAATTCTATATATTATCTAGGCACCCGAATGCTAAAAACAAATTTGCTTTGAATATTATCTATCAGAAAAAATATACAATGCCCTATTCTACTTTGTTTTGGAGTATACACACCAACTCAGTATGTTCTCTCATGCAAAACACTGAAATTCTAATTTTACGTGAATCAAAAAAAATCTAAAAAATATCTAGGCGCCCCAAAGTTTAAAGAAAATGGCGCAGAACATACTCTGTTAGAAAAAATATACAATGCCTTATTCTACTCTGTTTTGGAGTATATACACCAAATCAGTATGCTCTCTCATCTAAAACACCGAAATTCTAATTTTACGTGAATCAAAAAAATCTAAATATTATCTAGACACCCAAATGTTAAAAGTAAAATTGCACTTATTATAATCTGTCAAATAAAATATAAAATGCCCTTTTCTACTCTCTTTTGGAGTATATAAACCAACTCAATTTGCTGTCTCATGTAAAATACCGAAATTCTAACCTTACGTGAATTAAAAAAAATCTAAATATTATCTATGCACCCGAATGTTAAAAGCAAAATTTCTCTGAATATAATCTGTCAGAAAAAATATACAATGCCTTATTCTACTGTTTTGGAGTATATACACCAACTCACTATGCTCTCTTATGTAAAATACCCAAATTCTAATTTTACGTGAATCAAAAAATATCTAAATATTATCTAGGCACCCCAATGTTAAAACGAAAATTGCTCCGAATATCATCTGTCAGAAAAAATGTACAAAGCCCTATTCTACTCTGTTTTGGAGTATATACACCAACTCCATATGTTCTCTCATGTAAAATACAGAAATTCCATATTTAAGCGAATCTAAAAGAATCTAAATATTATCTAGGCACCCCATTGGTAAAAGCAAAATTTCTCTTAATATAATCTGTCAGAAATAATATACAATGCCCTGTTCTTCTCTGTTTTGGAGTATATACACCAACTCAATATGCTCTCTCATGTGAAATACAGAAATTCTAATTTTACTCGAATCAAAAATATCTAAATATTATCTAGGCTCCCCAATGTTAAAAGCAAAATTGCTACGGATATAATCTGTTAAAAAAATATACAATGCCCTTTTCTACTCTCTTTTGTAGTATATATACCAACTCAATATGCTCTCTCATGTAAAATAACAAAATTCTAACTTTACACGAATCAAAAAAAATCTAAATATTATCTAGGCGCCCCAAAGCTAAAATAAATGGCTCTGAATATAGTCTGTTAGAAAATATATACAATGCCTTATTCTACTCTGTTTTGGAGTATATACACCAACTCAGTGTACTCTCTCTTGTAAAATACCGAAATTTTAAATTGACGTGAATCGAAATAAATCTAAATATTATCTTGGCACCCCAATGTTAAAAGAAAAATTGCTCCGAATATAATCTGTCAGAGAAAATATACAATGCACTTTTCTACTCTGTTTTGGAGTATATACACCAACTCAATATGCTCTCTCACGTAAAATACCGTAATTATAATTTTACGCAAATCTAAAAAAATCTAAATAATATCTGGGTGCCCCAAAGTTAAAAGAAAATGGCTATGAATATACACTGTTAGAAATAATAAACAATGCTTTATTCTATTCTTTTTTGGAGTATATACACCAACTCATTATGCTCTCTCATGTAAAATACAGAAATTCCAATTTTGCCCGAATAAAAAAAATATAAATATTATCTAGGCACCGCAATGTTAGAAACAATATTGCTCTGAATATAATCTTTCAGAAAAAATATACAATGCCCTATGCTACTCTTTTTTGGAGTATATACACCATCTCCATATGATCTCTCCTGTAAAATACAGAAATTCTATATTTAAGCGAATCGAATAAAATCTAAATATTATCTACGCACCCCAATGGTAAAATAAAAATTGCTCTGATTATAATCTGTCAGAAAATATACACAATGCCCTTTTTTACTCTGTTTTGGAGTATATATACCAACTCAATATTCTCTCTTATGTAAAATACCGAAATTCTAATTTTACGTGAATCAAAAAAAAAAAAATCAAAATAATATCTATGCATTCCAAAGTTAAAAGTAAATGGCTCTGAATATAGTCTGTTAGAAAAAATATACAATGCCTTATTCTACTCTGTTTTGAAGTATATACACCAACTCAGTATGCTCTCTCATGTAAAATACAGAAATTTTAATTTTACCCGAATCGACAATATCTAAATATTATCTAGGCACCCCAAAGATAAAAACAAAATTGCTCTGAATATAATCTGTCAGAAAAAATATACAATGCTTTTTTCTACTTTGTTTTGGGTATATACTCTAACTCAATATGCTCTCACATGTAAAATACAGAAATTCTAATTTTACCCGATTTGAAAAAATGTAAATATTATCTAGGCTCCCCAATCTTAAAAGTAAAATTGCTCTGAATATAATCTGTGAGAAAAAATATACAATGCCATTTCTACTCTCTTTTGTAGTATATACACGAACTAAATATGCTCTCTCATATATAAATACGAAATTCTAATTTTACACGAATCGAAATAAATCTAAATAATATCAAGGCGCACCAAAGTTAAAAGAAAATGCCTCTCAATATAGTCTGTTAGAAAACATATACAATGCCTGATTCTACTCTGTTTTGGACTATATATATCAACTCAGTATGCTCTCTCATGTAAAATACAGAAATTCTAATTTTACCCGAATCTAAAAAAATCTAAATAATATGTAGGCGCCCCAAAGTTAAAAGAAAATGGCTCTGAATGTAGTCTGTCAGAAAAAACATACAGTGCCTTATTCTACCCTGTTTTGGAGTATATACACCAACTCAGTATGCTCTCTCATGTAAAATACCGAAATTCTAATTTTACGTGAATCGAAAATATCTAAATATTATCTAGGCCACCCAATGTTAAAAAAAAATTGCTGTGAATATAATCTGTCCAAAAAAATATACAATGCCGTATTCGACTCTGTTTTGGAGTTTATACACCAACTCAGTGTGCTCTCTCATGTAAAATACCGAAATTCTAATTTTACGTGAATCGAAAAAAATCTAAATATTATCTAGGCACTCCAATGTTAAAAGCCAAATTCCTCTGAATATAATCTTTCAGAAAAAATACACAATGCCCTTTTCACCTCTGTTTTGAAGTATATACACCAACCCAAAACACTCTCCAACGTAAAATAACGAAATTATAATTTTACGTGAATCGAAAAAAATCTAAATAATATGTAGGCACCCTAAATGTAAAAGAAAATGGCTCTGAATATAGTCTGTTATAAAAAATATACAATGCCTTATTCTACACTGTTTTGGAGTATGTACACTAACTCAGTATGCTCTCTCACGTAAAATACAGAAATTCTAATTTTACCCAATATGTAAAAATCTAAATATTATCTAGGCACCCCAATGCTTAAAACAAAACTGCTGCGAATATAATCTGTCAGAAAAAATATACAATGCCCTATTCTACACTGTTTTGGAATATATACACCAACTCAATATGCTCTTTCATGTAAAATACCGAAATTCTAATTTTATGCGAATCGAAAAAAAATCTAAATAATATCTGGGCATCCCAAAGTTAAAAGAAAATGGCTCTGAATATAGTCTATTAGAGAAAATATCCTATGCCTTATTCTATTCTGTTTTGGAGTTTATACACCAACTCAGTATGCTCTCTCACGTAAAATACAGAAATTCTAATTTTATCCGAATCGAAAAAATCTAAATATCTAGGCACGCAAATGTTAAAAACAAAATTTCTCTGAATATAATCTGTCATAAAAAATATACAATGCACTATTCTACTGTTTTGGAGTATATACACCAACTTAGTATGCTCTCTCATGTAAAATACCGAAATTCTAATTTTACGTGAATCAAAAAAAATCTAAATATTATCTAGGCACCCCAATGAGAAAAACAAAATTGCTCTGAATATAATCTGTCAGAAAAAATATACGAAGCCCTATTCTACTCTGTTTTGGAGTATATACACCAACTCAATATGCTCTCTCATCTAAAATACAGAAATTCTATATTTAAGTGAATCAAAATATCGATATATTATCTAGGCACCCCAATGTTAATCGCAAAATTGCTCTGAATATAATCTGTCAGAAAATATATACAATGCTCTTTTCTACTCTGTTATGTAGTATATACACTAACTCAATATGTTCTCTCATGTAAAAACCCGAAATTCAAATTTTACGCTAATCGAAAAAAATCTAAATAATATAAAGGAGCACGAAATGTAAAAGAAAATGGCTCTGAATAGAGTTTCTTAGAAAAACCAGAAGAAATATACAATACCCTATTCTACCCTGATTTAAAGTACATATACCATCTCCATATGCCCCCTCATGTAAAATACAGAAATTCTGTATTTAAGCGAATCGAAAAAATTCTAAATATTATCTAGGCACCCCAATGTTAAAAGAAAAATTGCTCTGAATATAATCTGTCAGATAAAATATACAATGCCCTTTTCTACTCTATTTTGAAGTATATACACCAACTCAATATGCTCTCTCATGTAAAATACCAAAATTCTAATTTTACATGAATCGAAAAAAATCTAAATTATATCTAGGTGCCCCAAATTTAAAAGAAAATGGTTCTGAACATAGTCTGTTAGAAAAAACATACAATGCCCTATTCTACTGTTTTGGAGTATATACACCAACTCAGTGTGCTCTCTCATGTAAAATACAGAAATTCTAATTTTACGCGAATCAAAAAAATCTAAATATTATCTAGTCACCGGAATTTTATGAACAAATTTGCTCTGAATATAATGTGTCAGAAAAAATATACAATGCCCTATTCTACGCTATTTTGGAGAATATACACCAACTCAGTATGCTCTCTGTAAAATACCGAAATTCTAAATTTACGTGAATCGAAAAATAACTAAATATTATCTGGACACCCCAATGTTAAAAACACAATTGCTGTGAATATAATCTGTCAGAAAAAATATACAACGCTTTATTCTACACTATTTTAGAGTATATACAACAACACAGTATGCTCTCTCATGTAAACACCAAAATTGTAATTTTACGCGAATTGAAACAAATCTAAATATTATCTAGGCACCCCAATGTTAAAAACAAAATTGCTATAATACAATCTTTCAGAAAAAAAAGACTATGCGCTATTCTACTCTATTTTGGAGTACTCACCAACTTTATATGCTCTCTCACGTAAAATACAGAAATTGTATATTTACGCGAATTGAAAAAAATCTAAATTTTATCTAGGCACCCTAATGTTAAAAACAAAATTGCTCTGAATATAGTCTGTCATAAAAAATATACAATGCCCTGTTCTACACTGTTTTGAAGTATATACACCAACCCAATATGCTCTCTCATGTAAAATACGAAATTCTAATTTTACGTGAATCGAAAAAAATCCAAATAATATGTAGTCTCTCCAAAGTTAAAATAAAATGGCTCTGAATATAGTCTGTTAAAAAAAATATACAATGCCTTATTCTACTCTGTTTTGCAGTATATACACCAACTCAGTATGCTCTCTCATGTAAAATACCGAAATTCTAATTTTACGTGAACTGAAAAAATTCTAAATAATATCTAGGCGCCCCAAAGTTAAAAGAAATGGCTCTGAATATCGTCTGTTAGAAAAAATATACAATGCCTTATTCTACCCTGTTTTGGAGTATATACACCAACTCAGTATGCTCTCTCATGTAAAATACCGAAATTCTAATTTTAAGCGAATCGAAAAAAATGTAAATATCTAGGCGCCCCAAATTTAAAACAAAATGGCTCTGAATATACTTTGTTAGAAAAAATATACAATGCCTTATTCTATTTTGTTTTGGAGTATAAACACTAACTCAGTATCCTCTCTCATGTAAAATACAGAAATTCTAATTTTACCCAAATCGAAAAAATCTAAATATCATCTAGGCACCCAAATGTTAAAAACAAAATTGCTCTGAATATAATCTGTCAGAAAAAATATACAATGCCCTATTCTACTCAGTTTTGGAGTATATACACCAACTCAATATGCCCTCTCATGTAAAATACATAAATTCTATATTTAGGCAATTTGAAAAAAATCTAAATATCATCTAGGCACCCCAATGTTAAAAGCAAAATTGCTCTGAATATAATCGGTCAGAAAAAATATACAATACCCTTTTCTACTCTGTTTTGGAGTATATACACCAACTCAATATGCTCTCTCACGTAAAATACCAAAATTCTAATTTTACCCGAATCGAAAAAATCTAAATATTATCTACGCCCCTTAATGTAAAAAACATAATTGCTCTGAATATAATCTGTCAGAAAAAATATACAATGCCCTATTCTCTGTTTTATAGTATATACACCAACTCAACTCAATATGCTCTCTCATGTAAAATACAGAAATTCTAATTTTACCCAAATCGAAAGAATCTAAATATTATCTAGGCACTCCAATGTTAAAAGCAAAATGGCTCTGAATATAATGTCAGAAAAAATATACAATGCCCTATTCTACTCTGTTTTGGAGTATATACACCAACTCAGTATGCTCTCTTATGTAAAATACAGAAATTCAAATTTTACCTGAATCATAAAAATCTCAATATTATCTAGGCACCCCAGTGTTAAAAAAAAACTGCTCTGAATTTAATCTGTCATAAAAAATATACAATGCCCTTTTCTATTCTGTTTTGGAGTATATACACCAACTCCATATGCTCTCTCATGTAAAATACGGAAATTCTAATTATATGCGAATCGAAAATAATCTATATAATATCTAGGCGCCCCAAAGTTAAAAGAAAATGGCTCTTAATATAGACTGGTAGAAAAAATATACAATACCTTATTCTACTGTGTTTTGGAGTATATACACCAACTCAGTATGCTCTCTCATGTAAAATAACAAATTCTAATTTTACGTGAATCGAAAAAATCTTAATAATATCTAGGGGTCCCAAAGTTAATAGAAAATGGCTCTGAATATAGTCTGTTAAAAAAAAATACAACGTTTTATTCTACTCTGTTTATGAGTATATACACCAACTTCGTGTACTCTCTCATGTAAAATACAGAAATTCTAGTTTTACCAAAATAGTTAAAATCTAAATATTACCTAGGCACCCCAATGTTTAAAACAAAATTGCTCTGTATATAATCTGTCAGAAAAAATATAAAATGCCCTATTCTACTCTGTTCTCGAGTATATACACCAACTCCACATGCTCTCTCTTGTAAAAAACAGAAATTCTATATTTAAGCAAATCGAACAGAATCTAAATATTATCTATGTACCCCAAAGTTAAACACAAAATAGCTCTGAATATAATCTGTCAGAAAAAATATAAAATGCCCTCTTCTACTCTGGTTTTGAGTATATAAACCAACTCAATATGCTCTCTCATGTAAAATAATGAAATTCTAATTTTACGTGAATCGAAAAAAATATAAATATTATCTAGGTACCCCAATGTTAAAAGCAAAATTGCTCTGAATATAATCTGTCAGAAAACGTATACAATGCATTTTTCTACTTTGTTTTGGAGTATATACACCTACTCAATATGCTGTTTCATTTAAAATACGGAAATTCTAATTATACGCGAATCGAAAAAAATCTACATATTATCTAGGTGCCCCAAAGTTAATAGAAAATGGCTCTTAATATAGACTGTTAGAAAAAATATACAATGCCTTATATTACTCTGTTTTGGAGTATAGAGACCAACTCAGTATGCTCGATCATGTAAAATACCGAAAATCAAATTTTACGTGAATCGAAAAAATCTGAATAATATCTAGGCGCCCAAAAGGTAAAAGAAAATGGCTCTGAATATAGTCTGTTAGAGAAAATATACAATGTCTTATTCTACTTTGTTTTGGAGTATATACACCAACTCAGTATGCTCTATCATGTAAAATACAGAAATTATAATTCTACCCAAATCGAAAAAATCTAAATATTATCTAGGCTCCCAAATGTTAAAAACAAAATTGCTCTGAATATAATCTGTCAGAGAAAATATAGAATGCCCTATTCTACTCTGTTTTGGAGTATATACACCAACTCCATATGCTCTCTTATGTAAAATACAGAAATTCTATATTTAAGCGAATTGAAGAAAATCTAAATATTATCTAGGCACCCCAATGCTAAAAAAAATTTTTTTCTGAATAAAATCTTTCAGAAAAAATATACAATGCCCTCTTCTACTCTGTTTTCGAGTACATACACCAACTCAATATGCTCTCTCATGTAAAATACAGAAATTCTAATTTTACCTGAATCAAAAAAATCTAAATATAATTTAGGAACCCCAATGATAAAAGCAAAATTGCTCTGAATATAATCTGTCATAAAAATTATACAATGCCCTTTTCTACTCTGTATTGGAGTACATACACCAACTCAATATGCTCTATCATGTAAAATACCCAAATTCTAATTTTACGTGAATCAAAAAAAATCTAAATAATATCTAGGCGCCTTAAAGTTAAAAGAAAATGGCTCTGAATATAGTCTGTTAGAACACATATACAATGCCTTATTCTACTATGTTTTGGAGTATATACACGAACTCAGTATGCTCTCTTATGTAAAATAAAGATATTCTAATTTTACCCGAATCGAAAAAATCTAAATATTATCTAGGCACCCCAATGTTAAAAACAAAATTACTCTGAATATAATCTGTCAGAAAATTTATACAATGCCTTATTCTACTCTGTTTTGGAATATATACACCAACTCTACCTGCTCTCTCATGTAAAATACAGAAATTATATATTTAATCGAATCGAAAAAAATCTAAATATTATCTAGGCACCCCAATGTTAAAAGCAAAATTGCTCTGAATACAATCTGTCAGAAAAAATATACAATGGCCTTTTCTACTCTGTTTTGGAGTATATACTCCAAATCAGTATGCTCTCTCTTGTAAAGCACCGAAAATCTATATTTTAGCGAATCGAAAAAAATATAAATGATATCTAGGCGCCCCAAAGTTAGAAGAAAATGTCTCTGAATATAGTCTGTTAGAGAAAATATACAATGCCCTATTCTACTTTCATTTGGAGTATATACACCAACTCAGTATGCTCTCTCATGTTAAATACCGAATTTCTAAGTTTACGTGAATCAAAAAAATTCTAAATATTATCCAGGCACCACAATGTTAAAAGCAAAATTGCTCTGAATATAATTTGTCAGAAAAAATATACAATGCCCTTTTCTACTCTCTTTTGGAGTATATACACCAACTCAATATGCTCTCTCACGTAAAATACCATAATTATAATTTTACGTGAATCGAAAATTCTAAATAATATCTAGGCACCTCAAAGTTAAAATAAAATGGCTCTGAATATAGTCTGTAAGAAAAAATATACAATGCATTATTCTACTCTGTTTTGGAGTATATACACCAACTCAGTATGCTCTCTCATATAAAATAGAGAAATTCTTATTTTACCCGAATCGAAAAAATCTAAATATTATCTAGGCACCCCAACGTTAAAAACAAAACTGCTCTGAATATAATCTGTCAGAAAAAATATACAATGCCCGATTCTTCTCCGTTTTTGAGTATACACCAACTCCATATACTCTCTCATGTAAAATACAGAAATTCTATATTTAAGCTACTCGAAAAAAATCTAAATATTATCTAGGCACCTAAATGTTGATAAAAAATGGCTTTGAATATATTCTGTCAGAAAAAATATACAATGCCGTTTCTACTCTGTTTTGGAGTACATATACCAACTCATAATGCTCTCTCATGTAAAATACCAAAATTATAAATTTACGTTAATCAAAGGAAATTTAAATATTATCTAGGCACCCCAATGTTAATAGCAAAATTGTTCTGAATATAAAATGTCAGAGAAAATATACAATGCCCTTTTCTGCTTTATTTTGTAGTATATACACTAACTCAATATGCTCTCTCATGTAAAATACAGAAATTCTATATTCATTCGAATTGAAAAAAATCTAAATATTAATTTGGCATTCCGATGTTAAAAGCAAAATTATTCAGAATATTATCTGTCATAAATAATACACAATGCCCTATTCTATTCTGTTTTGGAGTATATACACCAACTCAATATGGTCTCTCATGTAAAATACCAAAATTCTAATTTTATGGGAATCGAAAAAAATCTAAATATTATTTAGGAACCCCAAAGTTAAAAGCAAAATTGCTCTGAATATAATCTGTCAGAAATAATATACAATGCCCTTTTCTACTCTGTTTTGGAATATACACATCTACTCAATATCCTCTCTCATGTAAAATACCGAAATTCTAATTTTTCACGAATCAAAAAAAATCTAAATATTATCTAGGAACCCTAATGTTAAAAGAAAATGGCTCTGAATATAATTTGTAGGAACATATATAGAATGACTTTTTCTACTTCGTTTTGGAGTATATACACCAACTCAATATTCTCTCTCATGTAAAATGCCGAAATTATAAATTTACGCATATTAAAAAAATTCTAAATATTATCTAGGCACCCCAATGTTAAAAGCAAAATTGTTCTGAATGTAATCTGTAAGAAGAAACAAAAAATGCCTTTTTCTACTCTCTTTTGTAGTATATACACCAACTCAATATGCTCTCCCATGTAAATTGCAGAGATTATAATTTTACACGAACCGAAAAAATCTAAATATTATCTAGGCATTCCAATGTTAAAACCAAAATTGCTCTGAATATAATCTGTCACAAAAAATACACAATGCTTTTTACTACTCTGTTTTGGAGTACATACAGCAACTCAATATGCTCTCTCATGTAAAATACCGAAATTCTAAATTTACGCGAAGCATAAAAAATCTAAATATTATCTAGGCACCCCAATGTGAAAAGCAAAATTGCTCTGAATATAATCTGTCCGAAAAAATATACAATGCCTTCTTCTACTCTGTTTTGGAATATATAAACCAACACAACATGCTCTGTCATGTAAAATACTGAAGTTCTATTTATACGCGAATCGAAAAAATCTAAATATTATCTAGGCAGCCCAATGTTAAAAGAAAATGGCTCTGAATATAATTTGTCATAAAAAATATACAATGCCCTTTTCTACTCTGTTTTGGAGTATATACACCAACTCAATATGCTCTCTCATGTAAAATACGTAAATTCTAATTTTACGTGAATCGAAAAAAATCTAAATGTCATCTAGGCAACCCAATGTTAAAAGCAAAATTTCTCTGACAATAATCTGTCAAAGAAAATATATAATGCCCTTTTCTACTCAATTTTGGAGTATATACACCAACTCAATATGCTCTATCATGTACAATACCGAAATTATAAATTTACGCGAATCGAAAAGAATATAAACATTATCTACGCTCTGCATTGTTAAAAGCAAAATTTCTCTGAATATAATGTGTCAGAAAAAATATACAATGCGATATTCTACTCTGTTTGGGAGTATATACAATAACTCAAAATGCTCTCTCACGTAAAATAGCGAAATTCTAATTTTACCCGAACCGAAAAAATCTAAATATTATCTAGGCACCCCAATATTAAAAGCAAAATTGCTCTGAATATAACCTGCCAGAAAAAATATACAATGCCCTTTTCTACTCTGTTTTGTAGTATATACACCAACTGAATATGCTCTCTCAGGTAAAATACCAAAATTCTAATTTTACCCGAATTGAAAAAATCTAAATATTACCTAGGCACCCCAATGTAAAAAAAAAAAAACTGCTCTCAATATATTCTGTCAGAGAAAATATACAATGCCCTATTCTACTCTGTTTTGGAGTATATACACCAACTCCATATGCTCTCTAATGTAAAATACAGAAATTCAATATTTAAGCGAATCGAAAAAAATCTAAGTATTATCTAGGCAACCCAAAGTTAAAAGGAAAATTGCTCTGAATATAATCTGTCAGAAAAAATATACAATACCCTTTTTTACTCTGATTTGAAGTATATACACCGACTCAATATGCTCTCTCATGTAAAATAAGGAAATTCTAATCTTACCTGAAACGAAAAAATCTAAATATTATCTAGGAACCCCAATATTAAAAACAAAATTGTTCTGAATATAATCTGTCATAAAAAAAATACAATGCCCTATTCTACTCTGTTCTTCAGTATATACACCAACTCAGTATGCTCTCTCATGTAAAATACCGAAATTCTAAATTTACGTGAAACGAAATAAATCTAAATATTATCTAGGCACCTCAATGTTGAAAACAAAATTGCTCAGAATATAATCTTTCAGAAAAAATATACAATGCGCTATTGTACTCTGTTTTGGAGTATATACACCAACTCCATATGCTGTCTCATGTAAAATACAGAATTTCTATATTTATGCGAATTGAAAAAAATCTAAATATTATCTGGGCACCCCAATATTAAGAGCAAAATTTCTCTGAATATAATCTGTCAGAAAAAATATAGAATGCCCTTTTCTACTCTGTTTTGTAGTATATACACCAACTGAATATGCTCCCTCATGTAAAATACCAAAATTCTAATTTTACGTGAATCTAAAAAAATCTAAATAATATCTAGGCGCCCCAAAGTTAAAAGAAAATGGCTCTCAATATACTCTGTTAGAAAAAATATACAGTGCCTTATTGTACTCTGTTTTGCAGTATATACATCAACGCAGTATGCTCTCTCATATAAAATACAGAAATTTTAATTTTACGTGAATCGAAAAAATCTAAATATTATCTAGGCACACCAATGTTAAAAGCAAAATTGCTCTGAATATAATCTGTCAGAAAAAATATACAATGCCCTTTTCTACTCTGTTTTGTAGTATATACACCAACTGAATATGCTCCCTCATGTAAAATACCAAAATTCTAATTTTACATGAATCGAAAAAAATCTAAATAATATCTAGACGCCCCAAAGTTAATAGAAAATGGCTCTGAATATAGTCTGTTAGAAAAAATATACAATGCCTTATTCTATTTCGTTTTGGAGTATATACCCCAACTCAGTATGTTCTCTCAGGTAAAATACAGAAATTCTAATTTTACCCGAATTGAAAAAATCTAAATATTGTCTAGGCACCCCAATGTTATAAACAACATTACTCTAAATATAATCTCTCAGAAAAAATAAAAAATGCCCTATTCTACTGTGTTTAGGAGTATATACACCAACTCCATATGCTCTCTCAGGTAAAATACAGAAATTCTACATATAAGCGAATTAAAAAAAAATCTAAATATTATCTAGGCACCCCAAAGTTAAAAACAAAATTTCTTTGAATATAATCTGATAAAAAAAACATACACTGCCCTTTTCTACTCAGTTATGGTGTATATACACCACCTCAGTATGCTCTCTCATGTAAAATACCTAAATTCTAATTTTATGTGAATCGAAAAAAATCTAAATATTATCTAGGCACCCCAATGTTAAAAACAAAATGGCTCTGAATATAATCTGTCAGAAAAAATATACAATGCTTATTCTACTGTTTTGGACTATATACACCAACTCCATATGCTCTCTCATGTAATATATAGAAATTCTATATTTAAGTGAATTGAAAATAATCTAAATATTATCTATGCAACCCAATATTAAAAGCAAAATTGCTCTGAATATAGTCTGTCAGAAAAAATATACAATGCCGTATTCTACTCTGTTTTGGAGTATATACACCAACTCAGTATGCTCTCTCATGTGAAATACCGAAATTCTAATTTAACGTGAATCGAAAAAAATCTAAATATTATCTAGGCACCCCAATGTTAAAGGCAATATTGCTCTAAATATAATCTGTCAGAAAAAATATACAATTCCCTTTTCTACTCTGTTTTGTAGAATATACACCAACTCAATATGCTCTCTCAGGTAAAATACAAAAGATCTAATTTTACCCAAATCGAAAAAATTTAACATTATCTAGGCACCCCGATGTTAAAAACAAAATTTCTCTTAATATAATCTGTCAGGAAAACTATACAATGCCCTTTTCTACTCTGTTTTGGAGTATATACACAAACACAATATGCTTTCTCATATAAAATACCTAAATTCCAACTTTACGCGAATCTAAAAAATTCCAAATAATATCTTCGCACCGGAAAGTTAAAAGAAAATGGCTCTGAAAATAGTATGTTAGAAAAAATATACACTGACTTATTCTACTCTGTTTTGGAGTATATACACTAACTCTGTATGCTCTATCATGTAAAATACAGAAATTCTAATTTTACCCGAATCGAAAAGTCTAAATATTATCTAGACACTGCAATGTTAAAAAAAATTGCTCTGAATATAATCTGTCAGAAAAAATATACAATGCCTTATTTTACTCTATTTTGGAGTATATAAACCAACTCAGTATGCTATCTCATGTAAAATACAGAAATTCTAATTTTCCGTGAATCGAAAAAAATCTAAATATTATCTAGGCACCCCAATGTTAAAAAAAATTGCTCTGAATATAATCTGTCAGAAAAAATATATAATGCGTTTTTCTAGTCTGTTTTGGAGTATATACACCAACTCAATATGCACTCTCATGTAAAATATCGAAATTGTAATTTTAAGCGAATCGAAAAAAATCTAAATAATATCTAGGCGCCCCAAAGTTAAAAGAAAATCTCTCTCAATATAATCTGTCAGAAAAAATATACAATGCCTCATTCTACTCTTTTTTGGAGTATATACACCAACTCAGTATGCTCTCTCATGTAAAATACTGAAATTCTAATTTTACGCGAATGGAAAAAATCTAAATTTTATCTAGGCACCCCAATCTTAAAAACATAATTGCTCTGAATATAATCTGTCAGAAAAAATATACAATGCGTTTTTCTACTCTGTTTTGGAGTATATACACCAACTCAATATTCTCTGTCATGTAAAATGCCGAAATTCTAATTTTACGGAAATAGAAAGCAATCTAAATAATATCTAGGTGCCCCAAAGTTAAAATAAAATGGCTCTGAATATAGTCTGTTAAAAAAAATATACAATGCCCTTCTCTACTATGTTTTGGAGTATATACACCACCTCCATATGCTCTCTCATGTGAAATACAGAAATTCTATATATAAGCGAATCAAAAAAAATCTAAATATTATCAAGGCACCCCAATGTTAAAAACAAAATGGCTCTGAATATAAACTGTCAGATAAAATATACAATTCCCTAATCTACTGTGTTTTCGAGTATATACATCAACTCCATATGCTCTCTCATGCAAAATACAGAAATTGAATATTTAAGCGAATGGAAAGAAATCTAAATATTATCTAGTCACCCCAATGTAAAAAGCAGAATTCCTCTGAATATAATCTGTCAGAAAAAATATACAATGCCCTTTTCTACTCTGTTTTGTAGTATATACACCAACACAATATGGTCTCTCATGTAAAATACCGATATTCTAATTTTACGCAAATCGAAAAAAATCTAAATAATATCTAGGGGCCCCAAAGTTAAAGAAAAATGGCTCTGAATATAGTCTGTTAGAAAAAATATACAATGCCTTATTCTACTCTGTTTTCGAATATATACAGCAACTCAGTACACTATCTCATGTAAAATACAGAAATTCTATATTTCAGAGAATCGATTAAAATCTAAATATTATCTAGGCACTTTAATGTTAAAAACAAAACTGCTCTGAATATAATCTGTCAGAAAAAATATACAGTACCCTATTCTACTCTGTTTTGGAGTATATACACCAACTCAGTATGCTCTCTCATGTAAAATACCGAAATTCTAAATTAATGTGAATCGAAAAAAATCTAAATATTATCTAGGCTCTTCATTGTTAAAAGCAAAATTTCTCTGAATAAAATCTGTCAGGAAAAACATACAATGCCCTTTTCTTCTCTGTTTTGGAGTATGTACACAAACTCAATATGCTCTCTCATGTAAAATACCGAAATTCTAATTTTACGCGAATCGAAAAAAATCTAAGTAATATCTAGGCGCTTCAAAGTTAAATGGAAATGGCTCTGAATATAGTCTGTTAGGCAAAATATACAATGCCTTATTCTGCTCTGTTTTGGAGTATATACAGCAACTCAGTATGCTCTCTCCTGTAAAATTCCGAAATTCTAATTTTACTTGAATCGAAAAAAATCTAAATTTTATCTAGGCACCCGAATGTTAAAAGCAAAATTGCTCTGAATATAATCTGTCAGAAACAATATACAATGCCCTTTTCTACTCTGTTTTGGCGTATATACACCAACTCAATATGCTCTCTCATGTAAAATACCGAAATTGTAATTTTACGAGAATCAAAATAAATCTAAATAATATCTAGACGCCCCAAAGTTTAAAGCAATATTGCTCTGAATATAATCTGTCAGAAAAAATATACAATGCCCTTTTCTACTTTGTTTTGGTGTATATACACCAACTCAGTATGCTCTCTCATGTAAAATTCTGAAATCAAAACATCACTCTAAGTATCTCATTAATTGCACAAGACCCCCGTGAAGTTGTTTTTAAAACTAGGGGATTACAGATGACATTACTCACGATATGACTGCAGCTGTTTGCCGGTCCTGTGATAATGTTTCTAATATCCAGAGAAGGAAAGGAGAATGTTTCTTCCCATAGGCAAATCCTCTGAATACGGCAAGAGGAGTACACCGTGCTGTGGTATGGTCACTAATGTAAACAAGAAAACAATTATATTGAATTAAATATTGCAAGGTGTTAACCCCCCCTATAATTTTTTTTCTAATTTCAAGTGGGTGAGGAGGACATTTTTGTCAAAATGGCGGAGGTGTAACTACAGCTATTGCCTACTATATAATAAAAAAGGATAAAATTATTATTTACATATTATATGATTGCCAGTATCATATTACACCACATTTTCAAAATATCTGGGCCCCAGCAGTTGTGGGCATGGCAGCCAAGCGAGGGTGTCCCTATGCAACCAGGTTGGGCATTGGGGCTGCTACGGGCCCTTTGTGGTTTGTCTGGGGGCTGCTACGGGCCCTCTGGCGGTGGCTGTGGTAACAGCCACATAGCCAGAGGGTCTCTCAGCATCCAGGGAGGGCCTGGAGGCTGCTACTGACACTCTGGCAGGGGCTATGGGCACAGCCACCTAACCAGGGGGTCCCTACGTAGCCAGGGTGGAGCTGGAAGCTGCTATAGGCCCTTTGGCGGGAGGTGTGGGGATACCCTGCTCTTCACAGGTACACAGTTTGCACCTATTTCTACATGTGTAGATCGTTTACATAATGGGCACATATTTGTACACATGTACATATGTTACTATCACAATAAACATATATGTACATAATATGTGTACAATAAATATGTACTTTATACGTACCTAATATAAACAATATGTACTTTTTGGTGATATTATGTGATATCTACATATTATTGATTATATATCTTATTGTGATAATATGTATGTTACCACTGAGATTTTTAGAAATGTACATAGAGTACACTTTATGTACCTATGCATTGTGTACACATTATAGAAATAAATAGGTACATATTTTACAGATTAGGTACATTTTTTCTACATGTGTATTTTGTACACATATGTACAGCAGAGTAAATGTACAGACTATACCTATTTTATACATTTATTGTGATATGTCAATAAATGTACACATGAGTACATTCTGGGATATAATTTTTAGCATATTAGATAGGAATTACACCGGTGACCAAAGTGGGTTTACACCCAGGTGCGCACATAGTTTATACATGTACATGTTGTGCATAGTATGTACTCATGTACAGAATGTACATGTCTACATTATATATACAGAGGTGTACGCAGCATACATATGTACATACTATGCACACATACGTACACGTGCATATATTGTACATCTGTACATAATGGGTACATGATGTACATGTGTACACATCATATCACAATAAATGTAAATATACATAATGTTTGCAATATGTACGTTTATATTATGTATTACGTTTATTGTGATTATATATGCTGTTGTGATATATCATTGTGACATTACAAATGTACATATTATACACATTATGTACCTATGCATTGTGCACAGGTTATAGAAATAGAAAGAAACATATTTTACAGGTTATGTACATTTTATTTACTTGTGTATTGGGTACACAGAGTAAATGTACAGATCTTACTTACTTTATACATTTATTGTGATATATGCCAGTAAATGTACACATTATGAGTACATTCTGTGATATTACATTTAGAATATAAGATAGAAATTACTCTGGTTACCAAAGTGGGTGTAAACTTATGTGTGCACATACTTTGTACATGTACATACTGTGCATATTACGTACTTGTGTACAGAAGGTAAATATCTACATTATATGTATGTATGGGTACAGAGCGTACATATGTACATACTATGTACATATATCTACATCTGAATTTATTGTACATCCGTACATAATGGGTCCATGCTGTACATGTAAACACATCGTCATACCACAATAAATGGAAATGTACATAATGTGTGAAATACGTACATTTATATTATGTATTACATGTGTATTGTGATTGTATATGCTGTTCTGATATCATTGTGATATTACAAATGTACATATTGTACACATTATGGACATACCTATTGTGTACATATTATGTACACATAAATGTACATATTGTACAGCTTATGTATATTTATTGTACATCTGTATGGTGCACACATATGTACATCACAGTCAACGTACATATGGTACATATTCTGTGCATTGTTTGTAATATTTCAGTAAGAGTACACATTATAAGTATATTCTGGGATATGATTTTTAGTATGTTAGATAAAAATTACTTTCAATATCAAAGTGGGTATACACTTATGTGTGTCCATTTTGTGATATTATCCATCATATCCTGAGTAGGTGTTTCTCTCATTGTGAAAGCAGGTTTACACTCTCGGATTGCTCCAATATCAAGGCAAATTAAAACTCGTCTGTGATGTAGTTAATAATATCCTGAGGACAAAGGATGACCATACCCTGAATATCGCAGGAAGTGTACACCACCACTGTAGTATTGTTTCTAATGTTCAAAAATGGAAAGGATATTACTCCAAATATCTCAGAAAGCACACAAGCCCCCCATGATATTGTTTCTAATAACTAGAGAATTACAGATGACATTACCCACGACGTGACTGGGGTTGTACTCTGGTCCTGGAATATTGTTCCTAATATCCAGAGAAGGAGAGGAAAATGTTACTGCCCATAGGGAAATACTCTTAATACGGCAAGAGGTGTACACCATGCTTTGATATGGTCACTAATGTAAGCAAGAAAACAATTACATTGAATTAAGCATTGCAAGGAATGAAACTCCCCTATGATTTTCATTCTAATGTCAATGGGGGTGAGGATGACATGTTTGTCAATATGGCAGAGGTGTAACTGGAGCTATTGCCTAATATACAAAAAAACAGAATAAGATTATCATTTTTATATAATATGGTTGCCAGTATCATATTACACCGGATTTGCAAAATAGCTGGGCCTCAGCAGCTGTGGGCAGAGCCCACAAGCGAGGGGACCCCTAAGCAGCCAGGGTGGGCCTGGGGGCTGCTCTGGGCTTTTTGGTGGGGTCTGTGAGCACATCGACCCAGCCAGGGGTCCCTGAGCAGCCATGGTTGGCCTGGGGGCCGCTATGGGCACTCTGGCATGGGCTGTGGGCACAGACACCTAGTCAGGGGGTCCCTAAGCAGCCAGGGTGGGCATGGGGGCTGCTACAGGCATTCGAGCAGTGTTTGTGGGCACAGCCCAATTGCCAGGGGGTCTCTAAGCAGCCAAGCTGGGCCTGGGGGCTGCTATAAGGGGGGCTTTGGTAATAGCGTGCTGTGCATCGGTACATAGTTTGCACCTATTACTACGTGTGTAAATAGTTTTAATATCGGGTATATATATGTACATGCATACATACGGTGTTATCACGATAAATTTATATTTACATAATATGTGCAAAATACATATGTACCTAATGCATACCTAATGTGTACAATATGTACTTTTTGTAATATTAGACAATATATATTACTGTGATAATATATCTTATTGTGATTAAATATATTTTATCACTAATATTTTAAGGAATCTGCATAGTGTACACATTATATACCTATGTATTGTGTACACAATATAGAAATACATAGGTACATATTTTACAGATTATGTACACTTTTTCTACATGTGTATTGTGTACACCTATGCACAGCAGAGTAAATGTACAGACTGTACCTATCTTATACATTTCTTGTGATATGCCAATAAATGTACACATTATGAGTACATTCTAAAATATAATTTTTACCATATTAGAAATTACTCCATTGACCAAAGTGGGTGTACACCCAGGTGTGTACATAGTTTATACGTGTACATATTGTGCATATTGGGTACTCATGTACAAAATGTACCTGTCAACATTATATGTATTTATGTGTACATAGTGTGCACATGTACATACTGTTCACACATATGTACATGTGCATATTTTGTACATGTGTACATAATGGGTACATGATGTGCATGTGTACACACGGTGATACCACAATAAATGTAAATGTACACGATGTGTGCAATATGTACATTTATATTATTACTTGTGTATTGTGATTTTATATGCTGTTGTGATTATATGATATCATTGTAATATTACAATAAATGTACATATTGCACACATTTCGTACATACCTATTGTGTACACATTATGTACCTGTAATTGCACATATTGTACAGATTATGTACATTTTTGGTACATCTGTATTGTGTACACATATGTACATATGGTATGTATTCTGCACATTGATTGTAACATCTCAATAAGTGTACACATTATGAGTATATTGTGATATATGATTTTTAGTATATTAGATAAAAATTTCTTTCTATATCAAAGTGGGTATACACCCATGTGTGTCCATTTTTTGATATTATCCATCATATTTTAAGTAGGTATTACTCTCATTTTGAAAGCAAGTGTTCACTGTGTGATTGTTCCAATATCACAGGCAAAGTACAAGGCTTCTTTAATGTACTACCTAATATCTTGGGGACAAAAGATGATTATACCCTGAATATCGCAGGAAGTGTACACCACCACTGTAGTATCATGTCTAATATCCAAAAACGGAAAGATATTACTCCAAGTATCTGATAAAGCACACAAGACCCCCGTGATATTTTTTCTAATACCTAAGGGATTACAGATGACATTACTCACGATATGACTGGGGCTGTCCGCCGGTCCTGTGATATTGTTCCTAATATCCAGAGAACGAGAGAATAATGTTGCTGCCCATAGGCAAATCCTCTGAATACGGCAAGAGGAGTACACTGTGCTCTGATATGGTCACTAATGTAAACAAGAAAACAATTATATTGAATTTAACATTGCAAGGGGTGAAACCCCCTTATGATTTCAATTCTAATGTCCAGGGGTGTGAGGATGACATTTTTGTCAATATGGCAGAGGTGTAACTAGAACTATTGCTTAGTATATCAAAAACCAGAATAACATTTCCATATGATATGGTCGCCAGCATCATATTACACCACATTTTCAAAATAGCCGGGCACAGCGCCCTAGCCGGGGGTTCCCTAAGCAGCCAGCGTCAGCCTGGGAGCCGTTACGGGCCCTCTGGCGGGGAATGTGGTTACAGCTCCCTAGCCAGGGGGTCTTTAAGCAGCCAGGGTGGGCCTTGGGGCTGCTACGAGGGGGGCTGTGGTAATAGCCTGTTCTGCACAGGTACATAGTTTTATTTTATTTATTTATTTTTATTTTTTTTGAGACGGAGTTTCGCTCTTGTTACCCAGGCTGGAGTGCAATGGCGCGATCTCGGCTCACCGCAACCTCCGCCTCCTGGGTTCAGGCAATTCTCCTGCCTCAGCCTCCCGAGTAGCTGGGATTACAGGCACGCGCCACCATGCCCAGCTAATTTTTTGTATCTTTAGTAGAGACGGGCTTTCACCATGTTGACCAGGATGGTCTCGATCTCCTGACCTCGTGATCCACCCGCCTCGGCCTCCCAAAGTGCTGGGATTACAGGCTTGAGCCACCGCGCCCGGCCTAGGTACATAGTTTTAATAATGAACACATATTTGTATAAGTGTACACATGGTGTTATGATAAATATATATGTACATATGTGCACAATACATATAGACCTAATGCGTATCTACTGTGTACAATATGTACTTTTTTGTGATATTACATGATATATATATATATTACTGTGATTATATGCGTTAATTTGATTATATATATTTTATCACTGATATTTTAAGGAATGTGCATAGTGTACACATTATGTACCTATACATTGTTTACACATTATAGAAATATGTAGGTACATATTTTACAGAGTATGTACATTTTTTGTACATGTGCATTGTGTACACATATGTACAGCAGGGTAAATGTACAGATTGTACCTATTTTATACATTTATTGCAATATGCCATTAAATGTACACACTATTACTACATTCTGAATTATTATATTTTGTATATTAGATAGAAATTTCTCTGGTTACCAAAGTGGTTGTACACCCAGGTGTGTACATCGTTTATATGTGTACATATTGTGCATAGAATGTACTCGGGTACAGAAGGTACATATCTACATTATATGTACACATGTGTAGTGTACATATGTACATACTGTACCCACATATGTACACTTGCATATATTGTGCATCTGTACATAATGGGTACATGATGTACATGTTCACATATCATATCACAATAAATGTAAATGTACATCTTGTTTGCAATATGTACATTTATATTGATATTACATATTACATGTGTATTGTGATTTTATATGCAGTTGTGATTATATAACATTGTGATATTACAATAAATGTACATATTGTACACATTATGTGCATACCTATTGTGTGCACATTTTGTACATATATTCGTACAAATGATACAGTTTATGTACATTTATTGTACATCTGTATTGTGTACATGTGTGTACATCACAGTCAATGTACATATGTTACATATTCTGTACATTGAGTGTAATATCCCAATAAGTCTACACATTATGAGTTCTTTCCGGGTTATGACTTTTAGTATATTAGATAAAAATGACCTCCAATATCACAGTGGGTATATACCCATGTGTGTCCATTTTGTGATATTATCCATCATATCCTAAGTAGGTATTTCTCTCACAATGAAAGAAGGTGTACACTCTGTGATTGTTCCAATATTATAGGCAAAGTGCAACGCTTCTGCGATGTAGTTCCTAATATCCCAGGGACAGAGGATGAGTATACTCTTAATATCGCAGGAAGTGTACACCACCACTGTAGTATTGTTTCTAATATCCAGAAACTAAAAGGATATTACTCCAAATATCTCCAAAAGCACACGAGACCCCCGTTACATTGTTCTTAATAACTAGGGGATTACAGATGACATTGCTCACGATGGGACTGGCGCTGTAAGCCGGTCCTGTGATATTCTTCCTAATATCCAGATAAGGAGAGAAAAATGTTGCTGCCCATAGAGAAATATTCTGAATACTGCAAGAGATGTACACCGTGCTCTGATATGGTCACTAATGTAAACAAGAAAACAATTATATTGAATTAAACATTGCAAGGGGTGAAACCCTCCTATGCTTTCAATTCTAATGTCAATGGGGTGAGGATGACATTTTTGTCAATATGCCAAATGTGTAACTAGAACTATTGCCTAATATGTAAAGAACCACAATAACATTATCATTTCTGTGTGATAGGTTGCCAGTATCATATTACACCACATTTTCAAAATAGCCGGGCCCCAGCAGCTGTACCCACAGCCCCCTAGCCAGGGGGTCTTTAAGCAGCCAGGGTGGGCATTGAAGCTGCTACGAGCAGAACTGTAGTGATAGCCTGCTGTGCATAGGCATGTAGTTTGCACCTATTTCTGCATGTGTACATTGTTTAAATAGTAGGCACATATTTGTATACGTGTACATACGGTGTTATGATACATATATATTTTCATAATATGTGCACTATACATATGTACCTAATACATACCTAATGTGTACAATACGTACTTTTTGGTGATATTACACGACATATATGTATTAGTGTGATTATAGATCTTACTGTGATTATATATATTTTATCACTGATATTTTAAGGAATGTGCATAGTGCACACATTATGGACCTATGCATTGTGTACACATTATAGAAATATATAGGTACATATTTTACAGATTATGTACATTTTTTGTACATGTGCATTGTGTACACCTATGTACAGCAGAGTACATGTACAGATTGTGCCTATTTAATACATTTATCACAATACGACACTAAATGTACACACTATGACTACATTCTGGGATTTTATATTTAGTATATTAGATAGAAATCTCTCCGGTTACCAAAGTGGGTATACACCTATATATGTACCTATTATATACGTGTACATATTGTACATACTGTGTACTCCTGTACAGAAGGTACATATCTTCATTATATGAACATATGTGTAGTGTACATATGTACATACTGTGCACTTACGTACACGTGTATATACCACAAATCTGCACGTGTGCATGATGTACATGTGTACATATCGGAATATCACAATAAATGTAAATGTATATAATGTGTGCAATATGTACATTTATATTGATATTATGTATTATATGTGTATTGTGATTATATATGCTGTTGTGATTATATGAAATATTGTAATATTACAATATATTTACATATTGTACACATTATGTACATACGTACTGTGTACACATTATGTACATATAAATGTACATATTGTACAGATTATGTACATTTTTTGTACATCTGTATTGTGTACACATATGTACATCACAGTCAATGTACATATGGTACATATTTTGTACGTTGATTGTAATATCCCAATAAGTGTACACATTATGAGTATATTCTGGGATATGATTTATAGTATATAAGAAAAAAGTTACTTCCAATATCAATGTAGGTATACTCGCATGTGTGCCCATTTTGCTGTACCTTCTATTAATCTTTGCCATTGAACATGACAGTGAGAGGTGGTTCTTTTCTCTAACAAGGTTTTCTGTTAATATAACTCAACTCTACTACCTTGTGGCCTCTGTATCTTCCATTGTAAATTGTAATTACCTATAAAAGAGAATATTTTGACATCACGTATCTACCTCTTGGATCCATCAGCCAGAGGCCTAAAATAAAAAAGGCATTCACCCCACGAATGGGTATATAGTGGTTGACAACCCCACTTTCTTCTAGGTAAATAATATCCTCTCTTTAACAGTAGCTACTTACAAGATTTGTGCATAAAGAATGTGACTTTTTTATCAGTATCTAGTTTATTCTTACATAAATTTCTAAAATACTGAGAGAATATTCTGATCATTGGTTATGTACTATTTTAATTTAATTTTTTTCTCTCAAATTTTATCTTAACTGCATACTCTACCCTGTTTATAAGACTGCCCTATGGTGAAATTTAGTAGGTAGTAAATTATCCTGAGCACACCGAACAATTCTTTTTGTAATCAACTCTGAAACATCATTGAAAGAGCAAGGATATGGGAATGAGATTTATCTGGCTTTTATTTCTGGTACTTACTTGCTCTCTGACCTTGGGCAACTTATGTATTGCTCTGAGTCTCATCTTCTTCATCTGTAAAATGATCATAGTAATACCTAATTCATATGCAGCTTGGAAATGTGTAATTTAGTGATTGATATAAAGTTCCTGATACAATTTCTGACAAAATAATAGACACCCCACGAGAGATAACCATAACAATCAGAGTTTATATTCACATTAACTGAAATAAAATTGATCTGAAAATACAGCATAAAAAAGCAGCCAAAAATTCACAAGCATATATTTCGCTTGCCTTTTTATACAGAGCTGGAAAATTTCTCATCATTATCTCATCCATTGCCTGCAGCACGATCCTTCCAAAACTCCTCCTAAGACCGTCTGCCAAGGTGGAACATACTGAACCGCATGTGACTCTGCCTTTTCTGACTATTTTTGCAAGATTTTTCTCATAGAGTATTATTAACAGAAAATGGGGCTGTTATCAAGGTGACTAGGAATGGTGCATTCTCAGTTCAGGCTCTGATGGAATGTCTACTTGATCTGGTGCAACTCCAGCTGTGCTCTTGGCTTTCCTCACTTTTGTGGTTCCGAGAATGCAAATATTCTCCCATGGCTTCCTTATTTTGTCTTTCTCCATGAGGTCTCATTCAAGTATAAACATTCCCTTCAATTTTCCCAACTCATTTTATATTGTCTGAATAACCTAGATAATTTTCCCTTTCCTAAAGCTATAGACCTTCTTTTTTTGTGTAAGAACAGATTACTCACAAATGTTTACTGTCGGCTAAACGTTTATGTGTAATCGGTTCTTAATTCTACACACAAAATATCATCTCTACCAACATTTTACAACTATAGTTTTTCTATAGAGAACTATGAAAGGAACTTGCTCTAAAGGAGAAACTTCCAGAGCTAAACAAAGGGTATGACAAATTTTAACAATATGTTATTCGGTAAAAATATTTTTTCAGTTAACATAGAAGAATGCCATGGACAAAATGGCAAAACAGAACTTTTCAGCACTTATTCCTTCACAGAAACATCAATTTGAACAGCCATCCGTGCATCAAAGTGTCTTCAAAAGAGACAAGGAATCCAGGTGAGAGGTTATAGCACGTTTGTGGAGTAGAAAAGTAAGAAAAACGGCATAAAATAGAGTATAACAGAGAGTTTTCTATTATCTGCATTACCCCGCCCCTAATCCTGGGTAGTGCAGCATGGAAAGAGATACCATGTATGTGCAGAGAGGAGAGCAAATGTAACACCTGACTTCAACATCAACTCCAATGCCAGGCACAATTCAGTGAACTCAACACCAGGCAGGTTTCTATAGCCACAGGCTATGGGACAGACCCTGTCAACCCAAGCTCCAGGCCTTCCCCTATGGCTCTAAGATCTAATGCCTCCAACCTCCATGGCTCCTATCGACATAGGCTCCAGGCCTTCGCCACAACCAGGCCATTTATGGCTTCCCCAGGCTCCACACTGGTTACTATAGACTCGTAAGTGCCTGGATAAACAAACCTCTACATCGACACAGTGGAATATTATTCAGCAATGAAAGCAATCATCTTTGAATGTGGCTTTTGTTGCAGAAAAAAAGCACGTGAGCCATGAAGCCATTAAAAGACATAGAGGAAACTCAAATACATACTACTAAGTGAAAGAAACCAATCTCAAATGACCACTTACTATATGAATCCAACTATATGACATTCTGGAAAAGGCAAAACTATAGAGACATCAAAACGTTCAGTGATTGCTGGGGGTTGAAAAGTGGGGAAGGTTAAATGGGCAGAGCATAGAGGATGTTTAGGGCAATGAAACTACTCTGTGTGTTACTATAATGGTAGACACATGCCATTACACACTTGTCAAAACTCACTGAATATACGACAGCAAGAATGGTCCCTAATGTCAATTATAAACTATGGGTGACAGTGATAAGTCAATGTTGGTTCATCCATTGTAACAAATGTACCTCTCTAGTGAGGAAGGCTGATAGTGGAGGAGGCTGTGCATTTGGGGAGGTGGGAATGTAGGAACTCTCTGTACTTTCCACTATGCCTCACTATTCACTTTACACTGCCCTAAAAATAAAGCGTATTTTAAAAAAGATTGAGCTGTTGATATAAGCCCAATGTCTACTTTGACGTCCAGAAATGTTTCTTTTAAAACGCTAATACACCACTTCCTGGAAGAAAATATTTGTTAACAAATTCTCTTCTAGAACCATTATTTTTGTGGGTGTTCCTGTCACAACTATACATAAAAATCAGAATATGCAGCAACATCTTGATACTCTAAAAACACAATACCAAAAACGTTAAGAAAATCATTTCTAAATTTGATCTAAGCCAAAATGTGGAGAAGCAAAAGGGAAGAAAATTATTTCTGTATAATGAGATTATAGGTTGTTTCTCCAAACTCCTCTACAGTTTTCAGTATTTTCCAACTCCTATCATGGAGATATATAAATATAGAAGTAGATATGTAGATATATAGTCATTAGATATATATTTTTATATAATAAACAAACAGATACCGTTTTTATTTTTTATTATTTATTTATTTATTTATTTTTTGAGACGGAGTTTCGCTCTTGTTTCCCAGGCTGGAGTGCAATGGCGCGATCTTGGCTCACCACCACCTCCACCTCCTGGGTTCAGGCAATTCTCCTGCCTCAGCCTCCTGAGTAGCTGGGATTACAGGCACGCGCCACCAAGCCCAGCTAATTTTTTGTATTTTTAGTAGAGACGGGGTTTCACCATGTTGACCAGGATGGTCTCGATCTCTTGACCTTGTGATCCACCTGCCTCGGCCTCCCAAAGTGCTGGGATTACAGGCTTGAGCCACCGCGCCCGGCCTACAGATACCATTTTTAAAAGATATATTTATGTATTTTATATATTTATATAATATATACATGTTCATATATACATCCTTTATCACCATTATGGATATAAAGAAGGACATTAAAATAGTGAAAAGATTAAAATAAAATGTACCAAAATGGAAACAGTGATTTAACTCTGCCTAGCTTTATGTGATTAAACAAGGTATTTTTCAAATCTATTTTTCTTTGCTTTCTAGAGGCTTTATAATAAATCTATATTTTTATATTTAAAAGCCTAATTTTTATTAAACAAATAAGAATTCAGCAACACTGTGTTTAGAACATTTTTTAAATCAACTTGAGCATGAAGAAAATGTTATGACTATGGTGGTGAGCATTTTGAAAGATTAGCAGAAGCAGGGATAATGTGACATTTAGCTGATCTTTCAAGGGAAGCTAGACAAATGACACTTTTCGAAAAGAAAATATTCACTAGTGTTGAAACATGGTATCGCCAGTATGATTAAGAAGGAAAGTGTCAACTTCTTCTGTGGAAAATCCTAACATTACCAAATGTAAGAAGGCAAATACTTCAACAACAGAAATGAAAAAGATCTTGATTCATTTATTTAACACTTTTTTAGAGTTTAATCCCAAAAAGTCTATTTTGAAGAAAAAAAAAATCTTACTCGTGTATATTACCCTTTGCAGTGAACTGGCCAAATAAGTCTATCCAAGGTACGTTGAATACCGAGCATGCTGGAAACATTTTTATTGACATCATCTCTAATCCCTACAACAATAGTGCAAGGAAAGGTTTAACATCTTCTTTTTACAGAGAGGAAAGCTGAGGCTCAAAGAGGTATAGTAGCTCATTTAACATTACACATCTAATACGTGGTGGAGGTGGGACCTATACTTACATCTGTCAGACCTTAAAGTCTGTGTTCTTCTTTCTACCTCTCTGCCTCAGTCCAACAATTGGGATCTTTGCCATGATGCCTCACGAGTTCACGAGGCACTTTTCAGGAAGTTTTTGACTCAGACTTTATCACTCAGCAAGATACCTCAACTAATTTACAAAATGTGACTTGAAAAGCAGGTTGTAATTCCAAAAGCAAAAATCCAACCACAAAAGATAAAGTCTTAATCAGTAGAGCTTTACAGAAGGAAGTAATGTAGGTAGAAAGGGCACTTTCGGAAATGTCTGGAATCAGAGGAGTCGATGTATCACCTGTTAGAAATTGTACTCGCTTGGTAGCAAAATTTTCCTTGTGTTCACTTCAAATAATAGTCTTGTTGTTTTAAAACCAACGCACAGTCAGAGGGTGACTTGGATGTTTATTTTTTATTCTCTTTGCCTTCTTGTTTTAAGAATGGATTTTTCCTAAATTCTAATTATTATTGTAACTTACATAAGTGCAGCCGATTTTGCTTTTAAGGATAAAACTACATTTAAGTAGCTTTGTCTGGATTATCAAAACCAGGCCCTGAAGAAGTGAGTTCCTAAAGGGTAGGAACTTTGCTTATGTCTATATCTCAGTTGTGTTAAACAGAATAACTGGCGCAAATTAGCAAATGATGCACTGAGGAATCATAGAACAAAAGACATTATGAAGAACTAAGTTTCAGATTCAGGGTGACGCTAAGGAGCTAGTGTACCAGAGGATGGTATGCCTTCTGCAATCACAAAAGCAGCATTCAGTCTGATCTGGGCTCTAAGAAGTGCTCCTTGAGACCTGAAATTTTATCCTAACACTGCCACTAACAGGTTAAGTCAGAAAGAGTTCACTTCCCAGAGCTTTCGATTTCTGGTTTCCAAATCAGCACAATGAGAAACTGAAAAGAAGGAAAGAGGAAAAAAAGAGAGGGTCAGAGATCCCTCCTGTTTGTACAATGCCATGATTTGGACACAGGGTTTGGGCAACCATGGCCCATCCACCAATTCCTGCCTGTCGTCTCTTGTCAGACAGCTCATGAGCCACGAATGTGAAAGAATTCAAAAAAGTAACAATATCTTGGGACATGTCAACAATTATATAAAATGCAATTTTCAGTTCTCATAAAAGTACTTTGGAACTCAGCCCCACTCCTTTATTACCCATTTCTATGGCTGCTTTCACACCACAACCACAGAGATGAGTAGCTGTGACAGAGACCATATGGGCTGCCAAGCCTAAAATATTTACTGCCTAGACCTTTCCAGGAAAAAAAAAAGGATTGCTGATCTTTTACACAGACAATCAAGCAAGCGATCACCTGAGAACATTAAAATCTGTGTCTAGGACAAATGGGGCCTATATAAACTAGGGAATAATCTTCCCCACTACTTATGCAAGAACATTCACCCTTGAGAGAGCAGGCTACATGGCTTGGCAGCACTACTGCCACCAGTCCAGACTTCCCCTCACCTGTGCCCTATAAGTAACCAGCATTTCTAGGCATCCGTGGATCAGCGGGGTGCATTCTCATGGCTGGCCCCACACCTTCCCTTCCTCCTGCTTCCTCACATTCTATTTTCTGAGTGGTTGTCAAAGGAACGCTGAATTTTGCTGTCACTTTTTCAGACCCCAATTCCACTTATGACAGTCTTGGTACCAGGAAGCATTCCAAGCTCCTATCTCATCACCACAACCGCCTGCTTCTCACTTAGTCCAGACGAGCTTGCCACAGTGCACTTGCTTTTTAATCGCTCTCTCTCTTCTTGCCTTCACCTCCTCTCCCTTTCTCTCTCCCTGGCTCTTTCTGTCACACGGGTGTGTGCACATACACAAGTTCCGATTAGATAAAAGAAGAAACACTTTTTAAGTTTCTTTCTAGGCCTAATAGAAAATTCTTTTTTTTTTTTTTTTTACAAAAACAGAGCTGTTTTTTTCCATTGCAAAAGTGTGGGTGTCCTTCCTTTTGGAGAGTAACAGTCATGTTCTACATGGCCTTCTGACACATTGCATGTTGTACATATGTGTGTGTGCACATGTGCATATGAGTGTTAGAGTATGTGTGTGTAGCAGGGAGGAAA
The DNA here is from genome assembly GCF_049354715.1 of Callithrix jacchus. Taxonomy (NCBI): domain Eukaryota; kingdom Metazoa; phylum Chordata; class Mammalia; order Primates; family Cebidae; genus Callithrix; species Callithrix jacchus. Next base: position 127,628,255 of record NC_133513.1, on the reverse strand, counting down.
GAGATGAAGGAGAGTGTGTATGTGCATGTTGGTTCATATGAGTGTGAGTGTGTGCATGCACGTGCCTGTGTGTGTGCACGTGTATGAGCATGCTTTTATTTGCGTATGAGAATGTGCATGTGAGAGAGAAAGAAAGAATGCGTGTATGTGTGAATGTGTAGGTGTGTGTATAGCAGGGAAGAAGGGGATGAAGGAGAGTATGCTAAAAAGAGAACACCTCAGAACAGTCCAATAAAAGATTCCATATCAACATCATATCTTGTTAAAATACAGGATTCCCAAGCCAGTCACCTTCAAGCTGGAAGCCTGGAGTGTAAAAAGAGTGGGTTTTCTTCTCTGAAAACTTATTGTCTAAGACAATTTTATGATCAAAAATATATTCGAATAAAAGTAGCTGAGAAAAGTACATAAAGAGAATATAGCAAAATGTTAACAATGGTTTTCTTTGGGTGAGAGGAAGAAGAAGCAGGTTGTGGTTGATCTGTTTCTTTTAGTTCAACTATTCTGCATTCCTCACTTTTAAATTTTGGATATTAAGCTGGAGAGAAAGAACATGAATATAAAGATGAATTCGCTGAATGGAGCAACAAATGCTGAGTTAGCCAAAAATGTATGGCTACCTTCTATATCTAATTATCTGAGGGCAAATCAGAAAACACCACTTTCAGAAAAAAATTTTTTTTTTAGAAATGAAGGTTCGCTCTTGTTGCCCAAGCTGGAGTGCAATGGCACAATCTCAGCTCACTGCAGCCTCCGCCTGTTGGGTTCAGGCAATTCTCCTTCTTCAGCCTCCCGAGTAGCTGGGATTACAGGCACGCACCACCATGCCCAGCTAATTTTTTGTATTTTTAGCAGAGACAGGGTTTCACAATGTTGACCAGGATGGTGTCGATCTCTTGATCTTGTGATCCACCCACCTGGCCTCCCAAAGTGCTGGGATTACAGGCTTGAGCCACCGCGCCCAGCCAGAAATTTTTTAAAATGTGTTTTACGTTATTTTCCCTTTCAGCCTAAGGACTAAAAATTGAACACAACTGGATCTGCGCCATTGCCTCAAAGATTCTTAGCCTAGTTCAAGATCCATTGTCTGGACACTCCTGCTTTTTAGACAGAAAACAGGGTTAAATTCCTATTGACTTCCAAATACACAGACCCACAGATTTGTCACAGTAGCCTCTCTCTCTCACCCTGTCTCTGTCCGTCTGAGTCTCTTTTTCTTTCTCTCTCTCTTCCCTCACATCATCCCCAAATCAGAATGCATATATAAAAATTTGATTAACTGAAACATAGAATGATCAAGATTTTACTACAAGAGAAATACACAGACTTCAGCTAAGATGTTTGGTTGAATACCTGCATATGCCTTCACTCCATCATTAAACCACATTAACATGGGATGATTAAAAATAAATAAACCAACAAAGATAAAAAGAAAATAAAGACAATCCCTTCAGCATATAGAAAACTGGCAAGCAGAAGCTGTCAGTGACACCTCACAGTAGACACAGAGATGCTAAATCCCAAGCCAGTGGCAGGAAGGCAACCAGGATCCCCAAGGGTTCAAGAGTTGGCAGCTAAATTTACCTAGGGAATTTATGTTTCAGTAATAAGTAGATCTCAGATCCTCTCCCTAGAATCGGTGACTGCATCCCACGGTGGTGGTAGGGTGGAGGTTTCCTCTCTATAGGGTAAAATTTGGTGTCTCTAGGCAGGAGCTCTCTAGACACAAGTGCTTAAATGTACACACTGAACACTGAGATCCTCCAGGTTTTCCTACCACTGAGTGCCAATGAGGGTGGCAGATACACTTGGTCAGAATTTAAGATGATTTTTCTCTAGAGAGAATCTCTCTTGCTCAAGAAGAAAAGGTCTGACCCAGCAAGACCACCGCCCACAAAATGTTACAATCACAGAACTTCCATCAGCTTTTAGCTTTTCAGTGCTCCATTTTTTTCTAACAGACACAGACAGCTAAGGGTCACCAGGCATCTGAGCAAAGCTTCTAACATGAATGGCCGAGACCAGAGCAACAAGACACATAAATGCAGCCTGAATGAGGACTGTGCTAGGAGATAAGACCTTCTGAAACCCATATGAATGTTCTCGAAGAGATAAAAGTGTTACCATTTTCATGAAACAAGAACCAAATTTAAAGAAAAAGTAAACGCTTAGAAATTAAAAATATGACAGCAGAACTTGTGAAAAATTCTTGTTAGAATAGTAAGACAACAAAGTTGAGTAGATGAACCTTATGTCTTCCAGAAATAGCGATAAGAAAAAAGTTGAAATCCGGAAGAAAATTTGAACAGGTTCAACACTAAAATGATCAGAATTCCAAAGACAGAAATAGAGACAGACAGAGAGAGAGAAAAAAGAACAGACACACGCAGCAAATAAGAAAGAGAGAGATAAACCCTAACACAGTAATTGCTGGAGACTACAACACCCAACTTTCAGCACTGGACAGATCTTCCAGACAGAAAACCAATCAATCAACATGAAATTTAATCTTTACTAGAGACCAAATGGAACTGATATTCAAGGAACATTTCATCCAATGACTGCAGAATACACATTTTTTCAACTCAACACATAGATCATTCATAAGTATAGAAGATACCTTAGGTCACAAAGCAAATGCAATCACATTTGAAATCAGGACTAAGAAATTCATTCAAAACCATACACTTACATGGAAACTGAGTAACTTGCTCCTGAATGACTCCTGGGTAAATAATGACATTAAGGCAGAAATCAAGAAGTTTAAGAAGTTCTTTGAAAGTAATGAGAACAAAGGTACAACTTACCAGATTTTCTGAGATGCAGCTAGTCAAGTAGTGTTGAGAGAAATGTATAGTACTAAATGCTCACATCAAGAAGTGAGAACTCGGGACAGCTGCGGTGACTCACTCTTGTAATCTCAGCACTTTTGGAGGCCAAGGTGGGCAGATTACAAGGTCAGGAGTTTGAGACCAGCCTGACCAACATGGTGAAACCCCATTCTACTCAAAATACAAAAATTAGCTGGTGTTGTGGCACATACCTGTAATCCCAGGTACTCAGGAGGCTGAGGCAGGAGAACTGCTTGAACCCAGGAGATAAATGTTGCAGTGAGCCCATATCACACCACTGCACTCCAGCCTGGTTGAGAGAACAACACTCCATCTCAAAAACAAAATTGAGATCTCAAGTTAACTACCCAACATCACAATTAAAAGAATTAGAAATCCAAGAGCAAAGAACACCCTCAAAGCTATGCTGAATGGGAGTGGGGAGAGAGGGCATCTTTATCTTCTGCCAATTTTTAAGGGGAATGCCTTCAGCTTTTGTCCATTCAGTATGATGCTGGCTGTGGTTTTGTCACATCTGGCTCTTATTATTTTGAGGTATGTTCCTTCAATACCTGGTTTATTGAGAGTTTTTAACACACATGAAAGTTGAATTTAATCAAAAGCTGTTTTTGCATCCATTGAGATAATCATGTGGGTAATTTTTTTTCTTTAGTTCTGTTTATGTGACGATGACATTTATCAATTTGCATACGTTAAACCAAACTTGCATCTCAGGGAGGGTGGTTGTGACCAGGAATTTATCAGTTTCTTCTAGATTTCTCAATTTTTTCAGGTTCAGTGGTTCACATCTGCAATTTCAGAACTTTGGGAGGTCAAGGTGGGTTGATCACCTGAGATTGGGAGTTCAAGGCCAGCTGGATCAACATGGAGAAACCCCATGTCTACTAAAAATACAAATTAACCAGACATGGTGGCACATGCATGTCATCCCAGCTACTCAGGAAGCTGAGGCAGGAGAATAGCTTGAACTCAGGAGGCAGAGGTTGCACTAAGCCGAGATCTCACCATTGCCCTCCAGCCCGAGCAACAAGCACAAAACTTCATCTCAAAATTAAAGGAAAAAAAGTGCCTACAGTTGTACATAATATTCTCTGAGGGTGGTTTGTATTTCTGTGGGGTCAGTGGTAATATTGCCCTTATTGTTTTTGATGGTGGTTATTTGAATCTCTTCCCTTTCTCTTTCATTGGTCTAGCTTCAAGTTTATTATTTTTTAACCAGTATGATTTTAATAGACCAGTTACTGGGTAGTAAATTGAAACATACAGAGTGCCATCTCCAAGAGCAGTCATGATTTCATTTGGGTTCTTGAAAAATGTTAAGAAGTAGGTTGAATTTTATTATTTTTTTCAGAAAACCAGCTTTTGAAAAATTTATGTGGAACCAAAAACAGCCAAGGCAATGCTAAGCAAGAAGAGCAAAGCTGGAAGCCACATGCTACCAGACTTCAAACTGCATTACAGGGCTACAGGAAACAACAGCATTGTACTGGTACAAAAAAAAACACATAGACTAATGGAACAGAATAGAGAATCCAGAAACAAAACCAAGCTTCTACAAGTATCTGATCTTTGGCAAACTTAACAAAAACAAGCAAGGGGGAAAAGATTCTCCCTATTCAATAAACGATGCCAGGATAACTGGATAGCCATATGCAAAAGACTGAAACTAGACCCCTTCTTTACATTACAAACAAAAATTTGCTCATGATAGATTAAACACTGATATGTAAAACCAAAAACTATAAAAGCTCTGCAAGACACGAGACAATGCCATTCAAAACATAAGCACAGGCAAAGATTTCATCATGAACATGCCAAAAGAAAAGGTAACAAAAGCAAAATTGAAAACGGGTCAAATTAAAATGAGAAACTTTCACACAGCAAAATAAACTATCAACAGAGAAAACTGACAACCTACAGAATGTGAGAAAATGTTTGTAAACTATGCATTCCACAAAAATCTAATATCAAACATCGGTAGGGAAATTAAATTTACAAGAGGAAAACAAACAACCCATAAAAAGTTGGGCAAAGAACATAAACAGGCACTTTTAAAACAAGACATATATGCAACAAGTAATCATATTAAAAAAGCTCAACGTCACTGATTATTAGAGAAATGCAAATGAAAATTATAGTAAGATACCATCTCACACCAGTCATAATGGCAATTATTAAAGCAAAAAAAAAACACACATACTGGCAAGGTTAGAGAGAAAAACAACACTTACACACTGTATTCGGGAATGCAAATTAGTTCTGCCATTGTGAAAAAGTGTCATGATTCCTCAAAGACCTAAAGAGTGAAATACCATTTGATTCAGCAAACCTAGTAATGGGTTACTAGGTATGTACCCAAGGGAATATAAATCCTTCTGTTATAGAGACATGTGCACGCATATGTCCATGGCAGCACTGTTCACAATAGCAAAAATATGGAATCAAGCTAAATGCCCATCAATGGTAGACTGGATAGAGAAAATGTGGTACATATACAACAAAAAACACTAGGCAGCCACAAAAGAATGCGATCGTTTTCTCTTCAGGGACATAGATGAAGCTGGAGACTATTATTCTTAGCAAACTAATGCAGGAACACAAAATCCAAATACCAGATATTTTCACTTGCAAGTGGGAGCTAAATGATGAGAACACAGGAACATACAACAGACGGAAGAACAACACACACTAGAGCCTTTCAGAGAGTTGAGAATGAGAGAAGGAAGAAGATCAGGAAAAACAACTAAATGGGACTAGGCGTAATACTGGAGTAATGAAATGATCTGTACAATAAACCTCATGACAGACATTACCCAAATAACAAACCTGTGCTTGAACCTTTGAACTTAAATAAAAGTTAAAAAAAAAAGGCAACTTCCCAAGTTGAATAACATAACCTCCTAGGTTTAAACACATGAACACAAACTCACACCAAGGAACATTGTCTTGAAAATCTGCAATATATGACAAAGGAAAACAGCTCTCCTAAGTTTTCAGAAAAGTTTTTTAAAAAACAGTATTTACAAAGAATCAAAAATCAGAATGATTTCAGGCTTCTCAACAGCACTACCAGAAGCTGGGAAATAACGGAGTAGTATCTTTAAAACTTGAATGGGAAATTATTTTCAATCAAAAATTCTATGCCCCACCAGTCATGTAAGTGTAAGAAGAAATAAAGTCATATTTCAGAACAATTTGCTTCAGTGTATCCTTGCTTGAATAAGTTACTGGAGGATACAGTCCACAAACAAGAGATTCAGGGCACGGGGCAGTGCAAAACAACAGAGTGGGTTTGTATTTGTATTGAAAAGACAGCAGCATTCGAGAGTTAGGGAATACTGGAGGAGGAGTTTTCTCCAGCATCCCTGGAGCCCACACCTCTCATTTCCACATTCCTATGTCCCATTGCTGCCCATGAATTCTGATCACCTATTCCTTTGATAGAGGTATTTCTCTCACCGATTAGCTGTAGTCAAGTGGCTCTTTCTTGGGCTACAGGAGGAAATCTATTGCTTTTCATTAAACATCAATTGGATTAACCTAGGCTTAAGGTCAGCATTATGCCATCAGCTGTACGTTCTTGGGAAGACATCTACTCACAAACTGGTTAAAGAACGTGGCCCTCCTACCTCTGACTTGTGTGATTCTAAGCAAGCTATTTAGCACCCTCTCATCTGTGAAACAAACATAAAGTTCTTATCTTGGGCTCCACAAACAGAAACTGTTGAACAAGAACAGTTTCTTCTCCTCCAAGGCCAGACCATATGGAGGACCCTAAGACAGCCACAGCCTTGGTCAGTAGGACAAACACAAGGTTCAAATTGCACCATTAAAACTGTGGCCAAACGTTTGCTCTGCCTCTGAGTCACTCACTGTCATAAGGCTCTACCGGTTCCCATTCCAGATAGGAAGTGGGCTTTTGTTGGTTTTTGTTGTGTTTTTTAAGAGATGGAGTCACCCAGGCTGGAGTACAGTGGCATGACCATAGCTCACTGCAGCCCCAAACTCCTGAGCTCAAGTGACCTTTCTGCCATGGCCTCCTGACAGAAGCTGGGCCAACAGGGCAGCAGGTATGCATCCCCACACCCAGTAATTTTTTTTTGAGAGATGGGGTACTGCTATGTTGCCCAGACTGCTCTCAAATTCCTGGCCTGAAGCAATTTTCCCATATTAGCCTCCTAAATTTCTAGGATTACCGGTGTGAGCCACTGTGCCCAACAGGTGTTCTTAAGTGCAATTTCCACTGCTATTCTGAAGAAGGGCAAGAAGCAAAGAGACCCTCCTTGAAACATAGAAAATTAAAGCATTCACTATTAAGTGGAGGCAGAGTTGATGATCAGCCAAAACTACTTCAACTGTAATCCAGAAGTTTCATTGATACAGGAGTTCTAAAGAAATTATTTCATCAGAGATTGAAAGTAAGGAAGTCTTTGGTAAGGTTTCCCTTTGAATAAAAAGCAGCCCCAAAACCATTTCTAACAAAGAGCGGCCTGTAAAATCGAGCTGCAGATATAGACAAGCAAGCTGGAAGCTTGCACAGGCGAATGCCAGCAGCTGTAACAATAGGAGGCTACTTGGGTGCCAGGCATGCTCAACCTGACGGCTTTATCTTCCTTTTTCTTTATCAAACACAAGTGCAGTAAGGGACAGACAACATGCACTGGCCAAGTAGAAAACCTATATGCATAAGAAGATTCGGGTGGATAGCCAGCTTCTTCACGAGCTATGTAAAGCTCTCACCTGGTCCAACCCATATTTGGACCCTATGTAAATCAAACACCACCTTCTCAACAAGTCTATAAAACCTTGTGCAGTTCACCAGAAAACCAGAAAACACACTCAGAAGCCCCTCTCTCTCTCTGCAGAAGAGAGAGATGTTCTCTTTACTTCTTTTGCCTGTAAAACCTCCATTCTTAACCTCACTCCATGTGTATTCACATCCTTGATTTTCTTGACATGAGGCAATGTACCTTGGGTATTACCTCAGATGGACAATGCTGCTTCATCATAGTTCTGTTTTGTTCAGGTTGTGGGACAAACGGCTCCTTTCCTCTGCAACCTCAGCTCAACCTTACTCAGGCCTCCTTCCAGCAGAATCACAGAGCCAAATGAAACTCCTTAAGTCTTCTTTTAAATTGGAAGCCGCTCCAAAGAAAGCAGCATGATGAGTTTCAGGTGGCACGGGGTGGGGGCAGTGCTACTCTGGCTTCTCCGTGCTCAGTCCCTCTCAGTTCAAAAACGCACCACGTGGAGCAATAGAACACCTGTTCATCTGAGTTTTAAAAATAGTGGGAGGAAAAGCGCTGTCTTCATGCTTATTTCCCTGGCAGAGGGGAGGTCATAAAACACTAATTTCTAAGCAGTGGACCAGAGTTTTACTGATCTCTTCTGTTACTGACTCATGATTACCCAGAGAAACCACATCACAAATCTGAGTCTCCTCTGTCAAGAGAAGGAATCGGATTCATGATTCTCTCAGCCCCCTTTCCACAGTAGAGTTCTAACTCCACTTCTAAAATACTTTTCTGCAAGCCTCTGTACCTCATAAATGTTTTACTATACTCGAGACAGCAAAGGGAAGCACAGATTAGCTACTGTTTACAGAACAGTGGAAACATGCTGTCTTCTCCAAGTTTGGCATTGGAGTCAAAGATCAAGCGCCAAACAGTAGTTGTCAAGAATCCTTTCATTTACAGTCAGGTTCTAGACTTTTCAAATGGTGTGGGCAAGAACCGGTTTTGCCAGAATAGGTTATTATCTACCTCTTACCTTTATAGGACAGGACTAAAAATTCTCTTTTTTAAGACAGAGTCTTGCTCTGTTCCCGAGGCTGGAGTGCAGTGGCATGATCTCGGCTCACTACAACTTCTGCCTCTCAGGTTGAAGTGATTTTCCTGCCTAAGCCTCCTGAGTAGCTGGAATTACAGGGGCCCACCACTACACTCAGCTAATTTTTGAATTTTTAGTAGAGACAGGGTCTCCCCATGTTTGCCAGGGTAGTCTCCAAAGCCTGACCTTATGATCTGCCTACCTGAGCTGCCCAAAGTACTGGGATTACAGATGTGAGCCACCACGCTGGGCATTTTTTTTTAATTACACTGAAGACTTTTGAAAGGGTTGTGTGTTGTATGAACTCCCTCCTCACCCAATTCTCATGGATGGGAAAATGCTGCTGCTTCATTTTAAAGCTAATGAGCTGCCTGAACAGGAACTTCTAATTAACCATTCAAACTGATTAGCTCACGTCCCTGAAGGCTGGAGAACACGGGAACTGCTATCCCATCTGAATACAATCCAAAGGCAAAAGGCTGTGGCCACGTTGAGATAATGGGGCAGATAGAAGCGATAAAGACTGGAGCTGGGAGTGGCCCGTACTTCAAGTTAAGCCAAACAAAGGTGTTTGCATGTTTTATATGTGCCAAACAGGAATTCCATAATAGAGAAAACCATTGATTTTAAGGAGGACGCTGCCCTGAAAAGCTTCCTGCCAGGGGTAAGGAAGAGGCTGCCCAGGACCCCCAGAGGCAGGTGGTAGGAGGGCTCTTAGTGGCTTCCTAGAAACTGTATTACCTGAGGTAGTGAACTGCTGTCAGAGATCCCTACAAGGAGAATTTCTCAGGAACGCATGAGAAAGGGCCCAAAACTGCATGCCTGCTCCTAAAATGTGACACCATAATACAGCTGAACTATTCAATAAGGCCCTATCTGTTCCTCTGTCTCTCCTTTCTCCCTGCCCCTATCCAACCCTAGAAGAGCCAGAAAGCACTGCTAAGAAGTGAGGGTGGGTGGTCATAAACAAACACACTGCCCTCCTTTCCCTTCCCACTGTGGGTTTCTCAGGCTGAGGCTGTCACAGAGGAGGAGGGATGAAAATTGTTTTCGTTGATATTTTATCATGAACATTTACGAACGTACAGCAAAGTTGAAAAAACATTACAGTGAACACTTTAACTGTATCTTCACCAACTTGGAATCTTGTTTTATCTCATGTCCATCCATAGATCCATCTTTCTATCCATCCAGTAATCCATTATAGTTTTTAGGCATTTTAAAGTAAATTGCAGACATCAGTAACTCAACGTGCATTAACTACAATTTGGTACCTTTCTTTTTCCTTTTGGTGTAAAGTTTACAAATGATGAAATGCAAAATTTTAAGTATGTATTTACCGAATTTTGACAAAAGTATACATATGTGTAACCCAAAACTCTATCAAATAAAGAACATTACTATAATTTCTGATATGGTTTGTCTGTGTCCTCACCCAAATCTCTTCTTGAATTGTAGCTCCCAGAATTCCCACGTGTTGTGGGAGGGACCTGGTGGGAGAGAATTTAATCATGGTGACAGTTTCCCCCATACTGTTCTTGTGATAGTGAATAAGTCTCACAAGAGCTGATGCTTCTATAAGAGGAAAGCACTTTTGCTTGTTTCTCATTTCTCTCTTGTCTGCCACCATGTAAGATGTCCCTTTGACTTTCTGCCGTGATGATGAGGCCTCCCCAGCCAGGTGCAACTGTGAGTCCCTTAAACCTTTTTTGAATAAAGTACCCAGTATCAGGTATGTCTTTATCAGCAGTGAAAAAACGGACTGATACAATCCCAGAAAGTTTCCTCATGACTTGTCTTAGTCTCCAGCTCTGTACCCTTGGATTTTTTTCATTGTAGAGTAAGTTTGCCAACTTTAGAAATTCCACATAACTTGAATCATGTTGTGATAACCCTATATATAAGGCTCCCTTCAGTCCACAAAATAATTTTTATATTTATCAGTCAGGTTACACATATCAGTATCTCTTTCATTTTTATTGCTGAGTAGTATTTCATGCTATGAAATAACGTAGTTCGCTACCTGATCCTCTATTTGTGGTCACCAGAAATATTTTCAACTTTTGATTATTATGAGTAAAGCTATTGTGGTCTTCTATAAGTATTTTTATTAACATGTATTTTCACTAATTGGGGTAGATTCCTAACTCGGAAATTTATTAGAGATGAGATGTATATTCGTTCTATAAGAAAATTCCAGAAATTTGACAAAGTAGTTGTACTGTTTTATAGTCACATTAGCAATAGTTATAGTTGTGCTGTATTCTTGCCAACATTTGGTGTTTAGTCTTTCCCAACCTAGTTATTTTGTGGGGTGTGTAGTAGTATCTCACTGTGGTTTTAATCTGCATTTCCTTGATGTTAACCATTTTGTCCCACTTGTATATTATCTTTGCAAAGTGGCTCCCCAAATTTTTTCCCCTTCTAAACAGTAATTGTTCTCTTTTTTTCTTTTAGTTGTTCTGTCATCCAGGCTGGAAGGCAATGGTGCAATCTTGGCTCACTACAGCCTCTGCTTCCTGGGCTCAAGCGATCCTCCCACCTCAGTCTCCCAATTAGCTGATACCAGGCTAACTTTTTGTATTGATATTAGCCAACATACAAGGCTAATTTTTTGTACTTATACTAGGTGTCAGGGTCTCACCATGTTGCCCAGACTAGTCTCAAACTCCTGGCCTTAAGCCATTCATCCTCCTCAGCCTCCCAAAGTACTGGCACTACAGGTGTGAGCCACTGTGCACAGCCTTATTTTCAGGTTATAAAACTGCTTTCTATATTCTGGAAATCAGGCTCTTTACTGAAAATAGATTTATGACCATTTTCTGTCAGGCTGTGGCTTGCATATTCTTTTGTTTAATGTATCTTTTAATTTTCCCAGACACATTTTCTGCAAAATTCGTGTTAGTTTTTGTTGTATTTTTCAGATACTTTGTTCATTTCATCTAAGTTGCAGAATTTGTCACCATGACGTTGTTTATGATAGTCTCTTATTATCCTTTTCACGTCTGCAGGATCTGTAGTGATAGTTTCACTTCGCTTTCACTTCTGATATTGATACTGACCATTTGTGTTTCCTCTCTTTTTTTCATGATCAGAGTAGCTTAAGGTTTATTAATGTTGATATTTTAAAACAACCAGCTTCTTTGCTTTGTTAGTTTTCTCTATTATTTTGTCTGTCTTCAATTTGGTTTATCTCTGCACTTTTACCTTTATTGTTTCCTTCTTACTACTTCGTTGGAGTTTTCTTTGCTCTGTGTGTGTGTGTTTTCAATCTTCTTTAGGTGAACATTTACGTCATTGATTTTAGACCTTTCTCTTTTTCTTCTATTGCAGTATAAGCATGTACGGCTATACTTCCCTCTGGGAACTCCCATAGCTGTAATTCATAAGTGTTGGCATGTTGTATTTTGATTATCCCTTAGAATAAAATATTTTATATTCTACCTTTTGATTTCTTCTTGGGCTTGTGTATTCTATTTAATCTCCAAGTACTTGGAGCTTTCCTAGTTCTCTTATTGTTAATTTCTGTTTTAATCCTATTGTGGTCAGGTAACATACACTGCATGAATTCAATTTGATTTAATCTATTCAGTCTTGTTTTACGACCTAGCATGTGACCTATCCTAGTGAACACTACATGTACTTGAAACATACAGTATTCTGTGGTTATTGGGTGTCGTCTTCCATTGGTTTGTTTAAGATGGTGGAGAGTGTTGTTCAGGTCATCTGCATCTTGACTAAGATTTTGTCTAGTTTATCTATCAATTGCTTGGGAGATGGGTATTAAAATCACCAATCAAAATTGTGGATTGTTTGTTTATTCCTTTAGTTCAATTTTGTTTTGTGCAAATTGACGCACAAATTATTTTTAATCGATTTTTTTGATGAAATGACTCTTCTGTAATCATGAACTATCCCTCTTTATCTTTGGAAATACTGTTTTGACTTAAGCATATTTTGTTTGGTATTAATATAGCTTCTTCACACTTCCATTGCTGACTGTTTGCATAGTATATCATTTTAAATGTACTCATTTAGGGTCAGGTACAGTGGTTCACACCTGCAATCCCAGCACTTTGGGAGGCTGAGGCAGGTAGATCACTTGAGGTCAAAAGTTTAGGACAAGCCTATCCAATGCAGTGAAACCCCAGCTTTATTAAAAATACCCCAACATTTAGCTAGGCGTGGTGGCAGGTTTCCGTATTCCCGGCTACTCAAAAGGCTGAGGCAGGAGAATTGCTCGAACCCAGGAGTCGGAGTTTACAGTGAGCAGAGATTGCACCACTGTACTCCAGCCTGGGAGATAGAGTAGGACACTGTCTTAAAAAAATTCAAATGTACTTATTTAGACCTACGTATATTTGTCTTTTTTTTTCTATTCAAAGTGTGTATTTCATATACAGCACTGGGTCTTGTGGGTTTTTTAAATCAATTCTGGCAATCTCTGCACTTGAATTGGAGTATGTGGTATGATTCATTAACATTTAACGTTATTAAATATAGATTTATTAGTGGTTGAATGATGTAATTGCATTCAAGCTTACAATTGAATGGTTTGTTTCATTATTTTGTTTGTTTTTGTTTGCATCCCCTTCCCCACTTTTTGTCCTGTCCCTTTTCTCCTGATGTCTTTTGGACTCTTTAAATACTTTTAAAATTTCATTTTAAAGTATCCATGACTTATTAGATGTAGTGGTTGAATATTCCTTATCTGAATTCCTTGGGACTAGAAGTGTTTTGGATTTTAAACTTTTTTTATATTTTGGAACATTTACATATACATAAAGAGATCTCTTAAAGATATAACTGAAGTCTAAACACAAAATTCACCTATGTTTACGTACACCTCATACACATAACGCAAATAAAATTTTACATATTTTTAGCAATTTTGTGCACGAATCAAAGTTTGTATACATTGAACCATCAGAAGGCACACATATCGCTATCTCAGCCATCGATGTGGATGAATTTCAGATCTTGGAATATTTTGGATTTTGAGGTTTATGGATCAGAGATGCTCAACCTCTACCTGTTTTCATTGTTGATGATTTTATGTGTTAAAATATGTAAAAAAGGGTTAAGTTTTCAGCTGAATGAGATCTTTGAGTTTGGAAATTAAACTAAACAGGATTTTTCTGAAGTTCCAGGATACAGGTGCAGAATGTGTAGGTTTATTATATAGGTATATGTGTTCCATGGTGCTTTGCTGCACCTATCAACTCTTCATCTAGGTTTTAAGCTTCACATGCACTAGCTATTTGTCCTAATGGTCTCCCCGTCTCACCCTCCTCTGACCCCCAACTGGCCCCAATGTGTGTTGTTCCCTCCCTGTGTCCATGTGTTCTCACTGTTCGACTCCCAATTATGAGTGAGAAAGTGTGGTGCTTGGTTTTCTGCTCCTGTTTTGAACTAGACAGAATTTCTTAATATCTTAAATTGCTCAGTGAAATAGAAAATATCAAAGATTCTACCAAACAGGTGGGTAAGAATGAGTCCACGTAGCAACTTTGATAAAGTGAAGGGAAATAACAAACCATTTCTGATTGCTCCCTGCCACAGCCAGTGCATTCAACCTTTTTACTGTCCTTTTATTATTTTTTCATTGTTCATACAGTCATTATTATTTTCCCCCAAATGAAAAAATAAAAGTGGTGGGATTGATAGTGAGGAAACAAAGACTGACAGCTGCCCCTACACCTGAGTTTAACTTTTGAGAAATATAGTCAACATGATGATTTTCACACAGGGCTAGTAGGCCTTCTGCATCTGTTATAATTCCTGTTATGTTGTGGACAGAAAATAAATTTTTCTCTCCATGGGAACCTGTTAGTGATACTTGAGAACAATGTCAACTGTAGACCAAAACCGAATACAAGTGGAAATATTGTTTCATTTTTTTTGCAGTATTCCTTTTTTAAGACCTGAAATAGGAGGATAAAAAAGGAAAGAACTATTGACATGTGCAACAACATGGCTGAATATCAAAAACATTTTCTTGACTAAAAGAAACCTTACATATGGAGTGATCACAATATAATTCTATTTCTATCAAACTTTAAAATCTGTTCTGAAAAAATATTTAAAAGTATACTTGGGTTCGGGACCGACTAAGAGGAGGCAAAACTGAACTTTCTAGTCTCTGCTGTGATCCAAAACCCATGCTATAAACTTTGTACACAGTATCTCATTTAATCCTTAAAATCACCCTAACAGGTAGTTACTGTCACTTCCCCTGCTTCAAACAGAACATAAAGCTCAGAGAATCCAGGTACTGTGTTTTTTGTTTTGTTTTTTTGAGATGGAGTTTTGCTCATGCCACCCAGGCTGAAGTGCAATGGCGTGATCTCGGCTCACTGCAAGCTCCGCCTTCTGGGTTCAGGCAATTCTCGTGCCTCAGCCTCCCAAGTAGCTGGGACTACAGGAACGCACCACCATGCCCAGCTAATTTTTTGTATCTTTAGTAGAGATGGGGTTTCACCATGTTGACCAGGATGGTCTCGATCTCTTGACCTCGTGATCCACCCGCCTTGGCCTCCCGAAGTGCTGGGATTACAGGTGTGAGCCACCATGCCTGGCCCGGTACTGTGTTTTACACCTACTTAGAAGTCACCAATTCCTAAAGTTCTATAAAATGTTCTAAATAAAAATGAATAAAGTAGGCAAAAAAGACCATGTAAATAGCATTTCTAAAAATATCTCCTAAGACAATTTTCACATCGATGTCCAAAGAAACTTACAAGAACGTTTTCCACAACACTGTTTAAAATAATAGAAAACTACAAGCAACCTAAATGTCCATGGAAGAGATAGATTCTTTCTCTTATTTCCGTATAATGCAATACTGTGCTGATGTAGAGATATCATATTCATTTTTAAAAATTACATTCACCTTCTTCTCATGGATCCAAGGAGATATGTTAGAGAATATCTATTGCATATGGACATAAACATAAGTACAAAGGAAATAGTAGGGGCTCTCTACAAGTGGTTATATATTGGAAGAGGAAGAAGAGAAAAATAAAAGGGATCATGAACTTTGTATATGCTTTGGTAGTGTCTGGTTTTTTATATAACTTGAATTTTTCATAAATATATTTTACAGTCTGCATAATTACTAGGTAAGAAGACAAGTAAGTCACTTTAGTAAAAGTTCTTCCAATTACTGCAACTGATTTCTACAGCCAGAATGTTCCCAGAACCCGAAAAGAGGAAGCACTAGAAATGGAAGGCAGAAATATTGACACTAGAGGGCCAGAGCTGGAGAGTGTGGATCTAATGCAGCAAATCCATCAGCAGTTCTCATCGCCATCTTTGAGAAACCTCACAATTTTCCGTGCGTAATAAATGAGTTAAATTGAAAACTAATCCATGACAGTGGTGCATGAGAAAGGTTACATGTGTCCCGAATAATAAAGTCTGTGCACAATATAAATTAAAACATACCATTTTACATTCATAAGATTGACAAACAAAAAGTAAAAGCCTAGGAATATCAAGTGAAGCCAAACACAAAACAAGTTTCCCCACATTTCCTGTGGGAATACAAATTGTTACAACTACTTTAAACAATTGGAATTTCATAGTAAAAATGAAGACAAGCCTCCCCTACAACTTACCAATCCCTCTTCTGGGAACACAGTAAGAGAGATTCTTCCCAAGAAACCTGTAAACAAATGTATATGGCACTATGCATGTAATTGTACATCGTGGTATTTCCATATGGTAAAGTATTATTCGGCAGGGAAAGTAAGTAGACCAGAGGTAGACATTTCAATATCAATAAGTTTTAGAAAAATAAAATGGAGTATAGGAAGCTGCAACTATATCTGTAATGCTTTGTTTTGCCAGGAAAATAAAGGGACACGTGGGGAGGGCAAAGGACAACAAAAACTAAACAATCTGAAACACATGCAGAAAAATACCCATATTTTAAAATTTTCCATTGCTGCTTATATTAGTTTCTGTCTTTTCTATACGCTTGAAGTACTTGATAATCAAGAAAATATAAAAGGCATAGGAAAAAGTATTCTGAGAAAATACATCGAAATGTTTATGGTTATTAGATTTGGTAAGATTTTAAATGACTTTAATTTTCTTTGTTATATCTCTCTATATGTCCTAGTCATACCATATTAAATGTGTGTTTCATTTATGACAATAAAAATGTATTGTTTAAAAACTCATATATATGCAGTTTTATCTGACATATGATGAAACTCTACGAAACATAGATTCAGCAAAAATACTGAGAACAAGAACAAAAATAATGATATTAAGAGTTGTTGACTTTTGGATGGAGCTATGAGTGACTTTACATTTATCTCTAAACTCGATTTTTCTATAGTGGGCAAATAAAATATTTGTGAAAGCTAGATTAAATAGAAAGCTATAGGTTTTAAATGAAAAGGAATTCAAATAATTTTCCAGCATGATAAAATGTTCATATTCCTAAATATGAACTACTTTACAAAAGCACCAGTGATTTTAAAGAAACATTAGATGATTTTTAAAGGAAGTCAGTTATGATACTGCAGTTTATAGTGATACTGAGTGTTTGCTAGCTCCACTAATCAGGATATTAAGTTAATAGTATATAATATGCCATAAAGAAATTATATGAGCAGAGGTTACTGCAAAAGGAGAACACAATGATTTTAAGTGGGCTGGTGACCTGAATTTCCTCCAGTGAGGGGAAACATCAGAGTCATTTGATCAATGAAGTGCCTTTTATAAATCTTCAGGAAATCTCCTATGAAGGCTTTAAGAAGATGGATTTCTTATTACTTCTGATGTATGTTCCCATGAAATTTTTACCATTGCCACCATGGGCCTGCCCAGCCTAAGAGATGGAAACTGTGAGTCCAGCCCACTGACGCCCACCATCAGTAAGAAGATTGCACACTGAGGAGGCCATGACCAGCCTGCTGACTGAAATCTATACTGTAAAAGGATGATGCTGCTCCAGCAATCCTGAAACCCTGCCCTAGGATCAATGCAAAGTGGTGTCAACCTTAGAATTTCAATATGCCTAGGCAGATAGTTATCTTTAAATATAAGAACAGTATCATTTTCTGGAGAAACCAAAAGAATCCAGAAAAATTCTACAGTAGTCTACTCTGCCCTTCCTCCCCGTTCCGTCTTGTTAGTAACAGCCAAATCCAGGCACAAAGATGTCCTAACTTCTACACCTGAGGTTGCCCACAACGTGTGCTAGATGACGCATCTTATAGAGCACATATGCAAACAATTATGGGATCTGAAAAACAATAACTCAGGCAGAAACATTAGGAATTGGTGCCCCTAAGTGAACCAGTGGGAAAAAAGGAGGCTTAGAGAGTTTAAACAACTTTCCCCAGCTTGTCTAAGTTACGGTGGCCTTAGACAAGCTGACAAGAGTGGTAGCAAAAAGGCTTCAAGGATTACAAAGTGTTCTACTATAAGGTTTTAAAAAGGTTTCAAAGGCAAAGAAGAGCAAATGAAGCCATGAATTTTACAATCTACATATTTTTAGCCCTTTCTCTTTTTTGCTTTCCTTGGGTAAACTAATTAGACCCTGCAAACACATTCCCACCCACAATGTTGTCTCCATTGCTTTAGGGTCTCACCTCTGAGCAGCCAGAGGAAATGCAGCTGACCCCTTATCTAGTTAACAACCTTTTATACTCTGCCCTTTCGCTTTGCTTTCTCCATGCCAACATAAGACATACAAAGATTCTTCTGCCTCCAAGATGCTGCAGCTTTCTTCTCAGCTAGTTACTCCCAGCTAAAAACAACTGTTCCACATACTCAGAGATATATGGCAATCAAGCAACCAAGTGCCCCTTTTGCCAATGACATATTTTTAAAAAATATGTTCAATGAGAGGCTCTTTGAAAATTATTCACTTTTTTCTGAGTTGCAAAGGAAAACGAAAGGCAAATTATGGCTCTATAAGCAACTGTTTGCACAGATCCCATTAATTCGCCATCCACAGGGCTATTGACAACTAGCTCTTTTCTCTTGTCATTTCGCTTACCAGGCAGAAATGATTACAAACAATTTCTTTGGGGGGTTATTTAGGTTAGAGAGGGCCCCTTGATAATGCAGAAGTCATAATAGCCACCAGAGACAGGAGAACAATAGCTCCCAGTGCTTCCACAATGGAGAGAGAGATAACTGAATGTCATATTCGGAAGAAATTCAAACCATCATTGATTTTTTCAGATGAAAAAACAGGCTCAAAGAGGTTAGGGGGTTAACCAAAGTCAGTCAGTGTTTTAGTTTGCAGCAAAGCTGAAAGAAGGCGCTAAGCATTGCAACACCTGGTGTCTTCCTTCCTCCCCGCCATCCTGCTGCTAGTAGTGTCAGTGGCAAATACAAGCCAGTTCAAGGAAATGTGGCCTCAGCAAGGAGTACTAAGGACCAAGCACCAATGCATCTTGCCATTTACAACAAATTCCTTAATTACAAGGCTTCATTTATTCACAGAAGCTGCATCTTTTGTACATAGCCAAACACACACACACACACACACACACACACACACACACACACACACACAGTGTGACAGAGATAATTTATCATTATCTGAATGCACTCAGGGTGGTCAATTTCAGCCAGAGTGAAGAACAGAGAAAGGCAGGGTCAAGGGCACTATAGAAATAGCTGTTCCTGCTTCACTTTTCAGCCCTCCTTCCCCTCCCATCAGCCCACTTTCATTACTTTTCTCTTTGATGCAAAATCTGAACATCTTGGTCAGGCAGCTCTGCTTATCAGTGGGTTCTGAATAACCCACTTTTATCAAACTTCATCTGATGGACCCAAAATATATTTGATCTTAGCAAAAAGTACCCTTATCAGTCCTAAAATGACACTGTCCCAAAGTGAATAGTGTTAGCAGCCAACTCTCTAGAACCAGAAAGAAGTATGTTTAAATCCTCAATCCATCACTTTCCAGCCATGCTGTCATGTCCAACTCATTCTTCTTAAACAATATCTCACTAAGCACACTAGACTGTAGAAATGCACACAGATAGGGCCTTACCTTTTCTGGCTTTATTCCTGCGAGGCAGCAGTGGACACTAACATATCTGTCACTCCAGTTAATGTAAAGGTTTAACTGGTACAAGTGCTGTGCAGGCAGGTCTCTGGAACAATGAGAGCACCCAGGAGAAGGCTTTGCTTTAGTTACAAAGGTCAGGAAAGGTTTCCCCTAGGGAGGGACCGAGATCAGAAGCATGAGTGGGCTGCAATTTTCTATTATGTTTTAAAGTATACGCACCGACTCAATATTCTCTATCTTGTAAAATATGGAAATTCTAATTTTATGCGGTTACAGAACATATACATACTCATTTTAACACAAATGTTAAACACAAAATTACTAAAAATATAAATATTCTCTTTTTACCCCAACGTTAAAAACAAAATTGTTCTGACAATATTCTGTTAGAAAAAATATACAATGCCCTTTTCTATTCTGTTTTAAGGTATATACACCATCTCCATATTCCCTCTTGTAAAACATGAAAATTCTATTATTACGTGGATAGAGAAAATGTAAGTATTTCCTTTGACTTCAATGTTAAAAGCCAAATTACTCTAAAGACACTCTGTTAGAAAAAATACACAATGCTTTTTTTTACTATCTTTCTTAGTATATACACAATCTCAATATTCTCTCACATGTAAAATACAAAAATTCTAAATTTACATGGTTAGACACAAATATAAATATTCTCTATGCACCCCAATGTAAAAAACAATATTGCGTGGAAGATACTCTGTTAGAAAAAAAATACAATGCTCTTTTCTACTCTCTTATGGTGTATATATACCATCTCAATATTCTCTCTCATGTAAAATACTGAAAATCTAAATTTACGCTGTTAGAAATAAATATAAATATCCTCTATGTCCCCGAATGATATAAGCAAAATTGCTCGAAAAATAATCTGTTAGAAAAAATATACAATGCCCTCTCCTACATTCTTTTGGAGTATATACACTATCTCAATATTCTTTGTCATGTAAAATACCAAAACTCTAAATTTACGTGAATAGAAAAACATATAAATATTATATATTTACCCAAATGCTGAAAGCAAAATTGCTGTAATGATAATCTGTATGAAAAAATATACAATGCCCTTTTCTACACTCTTTTGGAGTATATACACCAAATCAATATGCTCTCTCATGTAAAATATTAAAATTCTAAATTTACCGGATAAAAAAATATATAAATATTATCTATGTACCACAATGTTAAAAGCAAAATTGCTCTAAAGAAAATCTGTTCCAAAAAATATACAATGCCCTTTTCTACTCTGTTTTGGAGTATATACACCATCTCAATAAGCACTATCATGTAAAATATATAAATTCTCAATTTACGTGGTTACAAAAAATATAAATATTTTCTATGTACACCAACGTTAAAAGCAAAATTGCACATAATATAGTGTGTAAGAGAAAATATACAATGCCCTTTTTTACTCTTACTTGGAGTATATACACCAAATCAATAGGCTCTCTCATGCAAAATACCGAAATTATAAATATACGCAAACAGAAAAAAATCTAAATATTATCTAGGCACCCCAATGTTAAAAGAACAAATGCACTGAATATCATCTATCAGAAAAAATACACAATGCCCTTTTCTACTCTGTTTTGGAGTATATACACCAAATCAATATGCTGTCTCATGTAAAATACCGAAATTCTAATATTATGAGAATCAAAAAAAATCTAAATATTATCCAGGCACCCCAATGTTAAAATCAAAATTGCTCTGAATAAAATCTGTCAGAAAAAATATACAATGCCCTTTTCTACACTCTTTTGGAGTATATACACCAACTCAATATGCTCTCTCATGTAAAATACCGAAAATCTAAATTTACATAATCGAAAAAAATGTAAATATAATCTAGTCACCCCATTGATAAAAGCAAAATTGTTCTGAATATAATCTGTCAGAAAAAATATACAATGCCCTTTTCTACTCTGTTTTGGAGTATATACACCAACTCAATAAGCTCTCTCATGTAAAATGCTGAAATTCTAATTTTACGCAAATCGAAAGAAATCTAAATATTATCTAGGTACACCAAGGAAAAAAGCAAAATTTCTCAGAATATACTCTGCCAGAAAAAATATACAATGCCCTTTTCTACTCTGTTTTGGAGTATATACACCAACTCAATAGGCTCCCTCATGTAAAATACCGAAATTCTAAATTTACGCACATCGATAAAAATCTAAATATTATCTAGGCACCCCAATGGTGAAAACAAAATTTCTCTGAATATAATCTGTTAGAAACAATATACAATGCCCTTTTATATTCTGTTTTGGAGTATATACACCAACTCAATATGCTGTCTCATGTGAAATACAGAAATTATAAATTTACGCGAATAGAAAAAAATCTAAATATTATCTAGGCACCCCAATGTTGAAAGCAGAATTGCTCAGAATGTAATCTGTCAGAAAAAATATACAATGCCCTTTTCTACTCTGTTTTGCAGTATATACACCAACTCAATATGCTCTCTCATGTAAAATAGCGAAATTCAAATTATACCCGAATCGAAAAAAACTAAATATTATATAGGCACCGCAATGTTAATAGAAAATGGTTCTAAATATAATCTGTCAGAAAAAATATACAATGCCCTTTTCTACTCTGTTTTGGAGTATATATATAAACCAACTCAATATGCTCTCTCATGTAAAATGCGGAAATTCTAAATTTACGATAATCGAATAAAATCTAAATATAATCTAAGCACCACAATGTTAAAAACAAAACTGCTCTGAATATAATCTGTCAGAAAAAATATACAATATTCTATTCTACTCTGTTTGGAGTATATACACCAACTCAATATGCTCTCTCATGTAAAATACCGAAATTCTAAATGTATGAAAATCGAAAAAAATGTAAATATTGTCTAGGCACCCCAATGTTAAAAGCAAAATAGCTCTGATTATAATCTGTCAGATAAAATATACAATGCCCTTTTCTACTCTGTTTTGGAGTATATACACCAACTCAATAAACTCTCTCACGTAAAATACCAAAATTCTAATTTTACATGAATCGAGAAAAATCTAAATATTATCTAGGGACCCCAATGTTAATGGAAAAATTTCTCTGAATATAATCTGTAAGAGAAAATATACAATGCCATTTTCTACTATGTTTGGGAGTATATATACCAACTCAATATGCTCTCTCATATAAAATAACGAAATTCTAAATTTACGCGAATCGAAATAAATTTAAGTATTATCTGGGATTCCAAATGTGAAAAGCAGAATTTCTCTGAATATAATCTGTCAGAAAAAATATACAATGCCCTTTTCTACTCTGTTTTGGAGTATATACACCAAATCAATATACTCTTATGTAAAATACCGAAATTATAAATATACGCGAATCGAAAGAAATCTAAATATTATCTAGGCACCCCAATTTAAAAAGCAAAATTTCTCTGAATAAAATCTGTCAGAAAAAATATACAATGCCCTTTTTGACTCTGTTTGGGAGTATATACACCAACTAAATATGCTCTTCATGTAAAATACTGAAATTCTAAATATACGCTAATCGAATAAAATATAAATATTATCTAGGCATCCCAATGTTCATAGAAAAATTGCTCAGAAAATAATCTGTCAGAAAAAATATACAATGCCCTCTTCTACTCTGTTTTGGAGTATACACATCAACTCAATATGCTCTCTCATGTAAAATACAGGAATTCTGATTTTACGTAAATCGAAAGAAATCTAAATATTATCTAGGTCCCCCAAGGTAAAAAGGAAAATTTCTCTGAATATAATCTGTCAGAAAAAATATACAATACCCTTTTCTACTCTGTTTTGGAGTATATACACCAACTCAATATGCTCTCTCGTGTAAAAGACCAAAATTCTAAATTTACGCGAATTGAAAAAAATCTAAATATTATCTAGGCATCCCAATTTTAAAAGCAAAATTGCTCTGAATATAATCTGTCAGAAAAAATATACAATGTCATTTTCTACTCTGTTTTGGAGTATATACACCAACTCAATATGCTCTCTTACGTAAAATACCAGAATTTTAATTTTACGCGAATCGAAGAAATCTAAATATAATATAGGCACCCCAATGTAAAAAGCAAATTTTCTCTGAAAATAATCTGTAAGCAAAAATATACAAAGCCCTTTTCTACTCTGTTTGGGAGTATATACACTAACTCAATATGCTCTCTCATGTAAAATACAGAAATTCTAAATATACGCTAATCAAAAAAAATCTAAATGTTATCTAGGCACCCCAATGTTAAAAACAAAATTGCTCTGAATATAATCTGTCAGAAAAAATATACAATATCCTATTCTACTCTGTTTTGTAGTATATACACCAACTCCATATGATCTCTCATGTAAAATACAAAAATTCTATATTTAAGTGAATAGAAAAAACTCTAAATATTATCTAGGCACCCCAATGTTAAAAACAAAATTGCTCTGAATATAATCTGGCAGAAAAAATATACAAAGCCCTTTTATACTCTGTTTTGTAGTACATACACGAACTCAATATGCTCTCTCATGTAAAATACCGAAATTCTAATTTTACGTGAATCGAAAAAAATCTAAATAATACCTAGGCGACCCATAGTTAAAAGAAAATGGCCCTGAATATAGTCTGTTAGATAAAATATACAATGCCTTATTCTACTCTCTTTTGGAGTATATATACCAACTCAGTATGCTCTCTCATGTAAAATACAGAAATTCTAATTTTACCCGAAACGAAAAAATCTAAATATTATCTAGGCACCCAAATTTTAAAAACAAAATTGCTCCGAAAATAATCTGTCAGAAAAAATATACAATGCCCTATTCTACTCTGTTTTGGAGTATATACACCAACTCCATATACTCTCTCATATAAAATACAGAAATTCTATATTTAAGCGAATCGAAAAAAATCTAAATATTATCCAGGCACCCCAATGTTAAAAGCAAAATTGCTCTGAATATAATATATCAAAAAAAATATACAATGCCTCTTTCTACTCTCTTTTGGAGTATATAAACCAAGTCAGTATGCTCTCTCATATAAAATGACGAAATTCTAATTTTACGAGGATCAAAAAAAATCTAAATAATATTTAGGCTTCCGAAACATAAAAGAAAATGCCTCTAAATATAGTCTGTTAGAAAAAATATACAATGCCTTATTCTACCCTGTTTTGAAGTATATGCACCAACTCAGTTTGCTCTCTCAAGTAAAATACCGAAATTCTAATTTTACCCTAATCGAAAAAATCTAAATATTATCTAGGCACCCCAACGTTAAAATCAAAATTTCTCTGAATGTAATCTGTCAGAGAAAATTTACAATGCCCTATTTTATTCTGTTTTGGAGTATATACACCAATTCCACATGCTCTCTCATGTAAAATGCAGAAATTCTGTATTTAAGTGAATTGAAAAAAATCTAAATATTATCTAGGTACCCCAATGTTAAAAACAAAATTGCTCTGAATATAATCTGTCAGAAAAAATATACAATGCCCTATTCTACTCGGTTTTGGACTATATACACCAACTCCATATGCTCTCTCATGTAAAATACCGAAATTCTAATTTTATGAGAATCGAAAAATACCTAAATAATATCTAGGGGCCCCAAAGTAATAAGAAAATGGTTCTGAATATAGTCTGTTTAAAAAAATATACAATGCCTTATTCTACTCTGCTTAGGAGTATGTACACCAACACCTTATGCTCTCTCATGTAAAATACAGAAATTCTAATTTTACCAGAATTGAAAAAATCTAAATATTTTCTAGGCACCCCAATGTTAAAAACAAAATTACTCTGAATATAATCTGTCAGAAGAAATATACAATGCCTTATTCTACTCTGTTTTGGAGTATATACACCAACTCCATATGCCCTCTCATGTAAAATACAGAAATTCTATATTTAAGCAAATCGAAAAAAATCTAAATATTATCTTGGAACCCGAGTGTTAAAAGCAAAATTGCTCTGAATATAATCTGTCGGAAAAAATAAACAGTGCCCTTTTCTACTTTGTTTTGTAGTATATACACCAACTCAATACGCTCTCTCATGTTAAATACAGATATTCTAAATTTTCGCGAATCGAAAATAATCTAAATATTATATTGGCACCTCAATGTTAAAAGCAAAATTGCTCTGAATATATTCTGTCAGAAAAAATATACAATGCCCTTTTCTACTCTGTTTTGGAGTATATACACCAACCCGATATGCTCTCTCATGTAAAATACCGAAATTGTAATTTTAAGCGTATCGAAAAAAATCTAAATATTATCTAGGCAACCGAATGTTAAAGCAAAATTGCTCTGAATATAATCTGACAGAAAAAATATACAATGCCTTATTCTACTCTCTTTTGGAGTATATATACCAACACAGTGTGCTCTCTCATGTAAAATACTGAAATTCAAATTTTACCCGAATCGAAAAAATCTAAATATTATGTAGGCACCCCAATATTAAAAAAAAATTGCTCTGAATATAATCTTTCAGAAAAAATATACAATGCCCTATTCTACTCTGTTTTGGAGTATATACACCAACTCCATATGCTCTCTCATGTAAAACACAGAAATACTATATTTAAGCGAATTGAAAAAAATCTAAATATTATCTAGGCCCCCCAATGTTAAAAACAAAATTGCTCTGAATATCATCTGTCAGAAGAAATATGCAATTCCCTATTCTACTCTGTTTTGGAGTATATACACAATCTCCATATGCACTCTCATGAAAAATACAGAAATTCTATATTTAAGCAAATCGAAAAAAATCTAAATATTATCTAGGCACCAAAATGTTAAAAGCAAAATTGCTCTGAATATAGTCTGTCAGAAAAAATATACAATGCCTTTTTCTACTCTGTTTTGGAGTATATACACCAATTCAATATGCTCTCTCATGTAAAATACCAAAATTCTTATTTTACGTGGATCAGAAAGAAATCTAAATAATATCTAGTCACCCCAATGTTAAAGGAAAATGGCTCTTAATATAATCTGTCAGAAAAATATACAATGTTTTTTTCTACTCTGTTTTGTAGTATATACACCAACTCAATATGCTGTATCAGGTAAAATACCGAAATTCTAATTTTACGCGAATCAAAAAAAAATCCAAATAATATCTAGGCTCCCCAAAGTGAAAAGAAAATGGCTCCGAATGTAATCTGTTAGAAAAAATATACAATGCCTTATTCTACTCTGTTTTGGATTATATTCACCAACTCCATATGCTCTCTCATGTAAACTACCAAAATTCTATATTTAAGCGAATCGAAAAAAATCTAAATATTATCTAGGCACCTTTATGTTAAAAGCAAAATTGCTTTAAATATAATCTGTCAGAGAAAATATACAATGCCCATTTGTACTCTGTCTTGGAGTATATACCCCAACTCAGTATGCTCCCTCATGTAAAATACCGAAATTCTATATTTAAGCGAATTGAAACAAATCTAAATATTATCTAGGCACCCCAATGTTAAAAAAAAATTGCTCTGAATATAATCTGTCAGAAAAGTTATACAATTCCCTACTCTACTCTGTTTTGGAGTATATCCACCAACTCTGTATGCTCTCTAATGAAAAATACCGAAATTCTAATTTTACCAGAATCTAAAAAATCTAAATATTATGTAGGCACCACAACGATAAAAAAAATATTTCTCTGAATATAATCTGTAAGTAAAAATAGACAATGCCGTATTCTACTCTGTTTTGGAGTATATACACCGACTCAGTATGCTCTCTCATATAAAATACCGAAATTCTAATTTAACGTGAATAGAAAAAAATCTAAATATTATCTACGCACCCTAATGTTTAAAGGAAAATTTCTCTGAATATAATCTGTCAGAAAAAATATACAATGCCATTTTCTACTCTGTTTTGGAATATATACACCAACTCCATATGCTCTCTCATGAAAAATACAGAAATTCTATATTTAAGCGAATTGAAGACAATCTAAATATTATCTAGGCACCCCAATGTAATAAGCAAAATTTCTCTGAATGTAATCTGTCAGAAAAAATATACAATGCTTTTTTCTACTCTGTTTTGGAGTATATATACCAACTCAATATGCTCTCTCATGTAAAATAACGAAATTCTAATTTTACGCGAATTAAAAAAAGTTTAAATAATATCTAGGCACCCCAAAGTTAAAAGAAAATGGCTCTGAATATAGTCTGCTAGAAAAAAATATACAATGCCTTATTCTACTTTGTTTTGGAGTATATACACCAACTGAGTATGCTCTCACATGTAAAATACCGAAATTCTAATTTCACGTGAATCGAAAAAAATCTAAATATTATCTAGGCACCGCAATGTTAAAAACAAAATTGCTCTGAATTTAATCTGTCAGAAAAAATATTCAATGCCCTATTCTACTCTGTTCTGGAGTATATACAACAACTCCATATGCTCTGTCATGTAAAATACAGAAATTCTATATTTAAGCGAATCGAAAAAAATCCAAATATTATATAGGCACCCCAATATTAACAGCAACATTGCACTGAATAATGTCTGTTAGAAAATATATGCAATGTCCTTTTCTACTCTGTTTTGTAGTATATAAACCAACTCAATATGCTCTCATGTAAAATACCGAAATTCTAATTTTACGCGAATCAAAACAATTTAAATAATATCTACGCACCCCAAAGTTAAAAGAAAATGGCTCTGAATATAGTCTGTTAGAAAAAATACACAATGCCTTATTCTACTTTGTTTTGGAGTATATACACCAACTGAGTATGCTCTCACATGTAAAATACCGAAATTCTAATTTTACGTGAATCGAAAAAAATCTAAATATTATCTAGGCACCGCAATGTTAAAAACCAAATTGCTCTGAATATAATCTGTCAGAAAAAATATACAATGCCATTTTCTACTCTGTTTTGGAGTATATACACCAACTCCATACGCTCTCTCATATAAAATCAGGAATTCTATATTTAAACGAATCGAAAAAAATCTAAATATTATCTAGGCACCCCAATGTTAAAAGCAAAATTTCCCTGAATATAATCTGTCAGAAAAAATATACAATGCCCTTTTCTACTTTGTTTTGTAGTATATACACCAACTCAATATGCTTTATCATATAAAATATCGAAATTCTAATTTTACCCGAATCAAAAAAATCTAAATATTTTCTAGGCACCCCAATGTTAAAAAAAAATTGCTCTCAATATAATCTGTCAAAAGAAATATACAATGCCCTTTTCGACTGTGTTTGGGAGTATATACAAGAACTCAATATGCTCTCTCATGTAAAATACAAAAATTCTATATTTAAGTGGATCGAGAAAAATCTAAATATTATCTAGGCACCACAATGTTAAAAGCAAAATTACTCTGAATATAACCTGTCAGAAAAAATATACAATGTTCTATTCTACTCTTTTTTGGAGTATATACACCAACTCCATAAGCCCTCTCATGTAAAATGCAGAAATTATAATTTTACTCAATTCGAAAGAATCTAAATATTATCTAGGCACCACAATGTTAAAAGCAAAATTGATCTGAATATAATCTGTCAGAAATAATATACAATGCCCTTTTCCACTTTGTTTTGGAGTATATAAACCAACTCAATATGCTCTGTCATGTAAAATACTGAATTTCTAATTTTACGTGAATCGAAAAAAGTCTAAATAATATCTAGGCGCCCCAAAGTTAAAGGAAAATGGCTCTGAATATAGTCTGTTAGAAAAAATATACAATGCCTTATTCTACTCTGATTTGGAGTATATACACCAACTCAGTATGCTCTCTGATGTAAAATACAGAAATTCTAATTTTACGTGAATCGAAAAATATCTAAATATTATCTTGGCTCCCGAATGTTAAAAGTCAAATTTCTCTGAATATTATCTGTCAGAAAATATATACAATGTCCTTTTCTACTGTGTTTTGGAGTATATACACCAACTCAATATACTCTCTCATGTAAAATACCGAAACTCTAATTTTACGTGAATCGAAAATAAATCTAAATAATATCTAGGCACTTCAAAGTTAAAAGAAAATGTGTCTGAATATAGTCTGTTAGAAAAAATATACAATGCCTTATTTTATTTTTTTTTGGAGTATATACACCAACTCAGTATGCTCTCTCATGTAAAATACCGAAATTTTAATTTTACATGAATCGAAAAAATCTCAATTTTATCTAGGCACCCCAATGTTCAAAACAAAATTGCTCTGACTATAATCTGTCAGAAAAAATATACAATGCCCTTTTCAACTCTGTTTTGGAGTATATACACCAACTCAGTATGTTCTCTCATGTAAAATACAGAAATTGTAATTTTACGTCAATCGAAAAAAATCTAAATATTATCTAGGGACCCCAATGATAAAAACAAAATTGCTCTGAATATAATCTGTCAGAGAAAATATGCAATGCTTTATTCTACTCTGTTTTGGAGTATATACACCAACTCTGTATGCTCTCTCATATAAAATACCGAAATTCTAAATTTACGTGAATCGAAAAAAATCTAAATATTATCTAGGCACCCCAATGTTAAAAACTAAATTGCTCTGAATATAATCTGTCAGAAAAAATATACAATGCCCTATTCTACACTGTTTTGGAGTATATACACCAACTCAATATGCTCTCTGATGTACAATACCGAAATTCTAATTTGACGTGAATCGAAAAAAATCTAAATAATATCTAGGCGCCCCAAAAGTGAAAAAAAATGGCCCTGAATAAAGTCTGTTAAAAAAAATATACAATGCCTTTTTGTACTCTGTTTTGTAGTATATACACCAGCTGAATACGCTCTATCATGTAAAATACTGAAGTTCTAATATTACACGAATTAAAAAAATTTTAAATAGTATCTAGGCGCCCAAAAGTTAAAAGAAAATGGCTCTGAATATAGTCTGTTATAAAAAATATACAATGCTTTATTCTACTCTGTTTTGGAGTATATACACCAACTCAGTATGCTCTCTCATATAAAATATAGAAATTCTCATTTTACACAAATCGAAAATATCTAAAAATTATCTAGGCACCCCAAAGTTAAATACAAAATTACTCTGAATATAATCTGTCAGAAAAAATATACAATGCCCTATTCTACTCTGTTTTTGAGCATATACACCAACTCCATATGCTCTCTCATGTAAAATACAGAAATTCTAAATTTGAGCGAATCGAAATAAAATCTCAATATTATCTAGGCACCAAAATGTTAAAAGCAAAACTGCTCTGAATATAATCTGGCAGAGAAAATATACAATGCCGATTTCTACTCTGTTTTGGAGTATATACACTAACTCAAAATGCTCTCTCATGTAAAATACCGAAATTCTTATTTTACCCGAATCGAAAAAAATCTAAGTAATATATAGGCGGCCCAAAGTTAAAAGAAAATGGCTCTGAATATAGTGTGTTAGAAAAAATATACAATGCCTTATTCTACTCTGTTTTGGAGTATATACACCAACTCAGTATGATCTCTCATGTAAAATACAGAAATTCTAATTTTCCCCGAATCGAAAAAATCTAAATATTATTTAGTCAACACAATGTTAAAAACAAAATTGCTCTGAATATAGTCTGTCAGAGAAAATATACAATGCCCTATTCTACTCTGTTTTGTAGTATATACACCGACTCCATATGCTCTCTCATGTAAAATACAGAAATTCTATATTTAAGAGAATCGAAAAATATCTAAATATTATCTAGGCACCCCAATGTTAAAAGCAAAATGGCTCTGAATATAATCTGTCAGATAAAATATACAATGCCCTTTACTTCTCTGTTTTGTAGTATATACACCAACTCAATATGCTCTCTCATGTAAAATACAGAAATTCTAATTCTCCCCAAATCGAAAAAACCTAAATATTATCTAGGCACCCCAATGTTAAAAATAAAATTGCTCTGAATACAATCTGTCAGAAAAAATATACAATGCCCTATTCTACTCTGTTTTGGAGTATATACACCGACTCAATATGCTCTCTCATGTAAAATACCGAAATTCAAATTTTACGTGAATCGAAAAAATTCTAAATATTATCTATGCACCCCAATGTTAAAAACAAAACTGCTCTGAATATAATCTGTCAGGAAAATTATACAATGCCCTATTCTACTCTGTTTTGGAGTATATACACCAACTCAGTATGCTCTCTCATGTAAAATAAAAAAATTCTATATTTAAGCGAATCGAAAAAAATCTAAATATTATCTAGGCACCCCAATGTTAAAAAGACAATTGCTCTGAATATAATCTGTCATAAAAAATATACAATGCCCTATTCTACTCTGTTTTGGAGTATATACAACAACTCTGTATGCTCTCTCATGTAATATACCGAAATTCTTATTTTAAGTGAATCGATAAGTTTCTAAATATTATCTAGGCACCGCAATGTTAAAATAAAAATTCCTCTGAATAAAATCTGTCAGAAAAAATGTACAATGCCCTTTTCTACTCTGTTTTGTAGTATATACACCAACTCCATATACTCTCTCATGTAAAATACAGAAAATCGAATTTTCCACGAATTGAAAATAATCTAAATATTATCTAGACACCCCAGTGTTAAAAACAAAATTGCTCTGAATATAATCTATCAGAAAAAATATACAATGCCCTTTTCTACTCTTTTTTGTAATATATACACCAACTAAATATGCTCTCTCATGTAAAATACAGAAATTTTAGTTTTACCAGAATCGAAAAACCAAAATTTATCTAGGCACCCCAATGTTAAAAACAAAATTTCTCTGAATATATCCTGTCAGAAAAAATATACAGCCCTATTCTACTTTGTTTTGGAGTATATACACCAACTAAGTATTCCCTCTCATGAAAATACAGAAATTCTCATTTTACATTAATTGAAATAAATCTAAATATTATCTAGGCACCCCAATGTTAAAAACAAAATTGCTCTGAATATAATATGTCAGAAAAAATATAAAATGCCTTATTCTACTAGGTTTTGGAGTATATACACCAACTCCATATGCTCTCTCATGTTAAATACAGAAATTCTATATTTAAGCGAATCGAAAAAAATCTAAATATTATCTAGGCAACCCAATGTTAAAAACAAAATTGCTCTGAATATAATCTGTCAGAAAAAATATACAATGCCCTATTCTACCCTGTTTTGGAGTATATAAAAAAACTCAATATGCTCTCTCATGTAAAATACCGAAATTCTAATTTTACGTGAACCTAAAAATATCTAAATAATATCTAAGTGCAACAAAGTTAAAAGAAAATGGCTCTGAATATAGTCTCTTAGAAAAATTTTACAATGCCTTATTCTACTCTGTTTTGGAGTATATACACGAACTGAATATGCTCTCTCATGTAAAATACCGAAATTCTAATTTTACGGGAATCAAAAAAACCTAAATATTACCTAGGCACCCGAATGTTAAAAGCAAACTTTCTCTGAATATAATCTGTCAGAAAAAATATACGATGCCCTTTTCTTCTTTGTTTTGTAGTATCTACACCAACTCAATATGCACTCTCATTTAAAATACCGAAATGCTAATTTTACGTGAATCGAAAAAAATTTAAATAATATCTAGGCGCCCCTAAATTAAAAGAAAATGGCTTGGCATATATTCTGTTAGAGAAAATATACAATGCCCTCTTCTACTCTGTTTTGGAGTATATACACCAACTCAGTATGCTCTCTCATGTAAAATACCGAAATACTAATTTTACGTGAATCAAAAAATAACTAAATATATTCCAGGCACCACAATGTTAAAAGCAAAATTCCTCCGAATATAATCTGTCAGAAAAAATATACGATGCCCTTTTCTACTCTGTTTTTGAGTATATAAACCAACTCAATATGCTCTCTCATTTAAAGTAACGTAATTCTGTTTTTACGCGAATCGAAAATTCTAAATAATATCTAGGCGCCTCAAAGTTAAAAGAAAATGGCTCTGAATATAGTCTGTTAAAAATATACAATGCCTTATTCTAGTCTGTTTTGGAGTATATGCACCAATTCAGTGTGCTCTCTTATGTAAAATACAAAAAATCTAATTTACCTGAATTGAAAAAATCTAAATATTATCTAGACACCCCAATGTTAAAAACAAAATTGTTCTGAATATAGTTTCTCAGAAAAAATAAACAATGCCCTATTCTACTCTGTTTTGGAGTATATGCACCAATTCCATATGCTCTCTCATATAAAATACAGAAATTCTATATTTAAGCGAATGGAAAAAATCTAAATATTATCTAGGCACCTTAATATTATAAGCAAAATTTCTCTGTATATAATCTGTCAGACCAAATATACAATGCCCTATTCTACTCTTTTTTGAAGTATATACACCAACTCCATATGCTCTTTTTTGTAAAATACAGAAATTCTGTATTTAAACGAATTGAAAAAAATCTAAATATTATCTAGGCACCCCAATGTTAAAAGGAAAATTGCTCTGAATATAGTCTGTCAGAAAAAATATACAATGCCTTATTCTACTTTGTTTTGGAGTATGTACACGAACTCAGTATGCTCTCTCATGTAAAATACCTAAATTATAATTTTACATGAATCAATGAAAATCTTAATATTATCTAGGCACCCGAATGTTAAAAGCAAAATTTCTCTGAATATAATCTGTCAGAAAATATATACAATGGCCTTTTCTACTCTGTTTTGGAGTATATACACCAACTCAATATGATCTCTCATGTAATATACCGAAATTCTAACTTTAGGCGAATCGAAAAAAATCTAAATAATATCTAGGTGCCCCAAAGCTAAAAGAAAATGGGTCTGAATATAATCTGTCAGAAAAATATACAATGCCCTATTCTACTCTGTTTTGTAGTATAGACACCAACTTCATATGCTCTCTCATGTAAAATAGAGAAATTCTATATTTATGCGAATAAAGAAAAATCTAAATATAATCTAGGGTCCCCAATGTTAATAGCAAAATTGCTCTGAATATAATCTGTCAGAAAAAATATACAATGCCTTATTCTACTCTCTTTTGGAGTATATACACCAACTCAGTTTTCTCTCTCATGTAAAATACCGAAATTATATTTTTACGTGAATCGAAAAAAATATAAATATTTTCTAGTCACCCCAATGATAAAACCAAAATTGCTCTGAAAAAAGTCTGTCAGAAAAAATATACAATGCCCTTTTCCACTCTTTTTTGGAGTATATACACCAACTCACTATGCTCTCTCATGTAAAATAACAAAATTCTAATTTTACGAGAATGGAAAAAAATCTAAATAATATCTAGCCGCCCGAAAGTTAAAAGAAAATGGCTCTGAATATAGTCTGTTAGAAAAAATATACAATGCCTTATTCTACTCTGTTTTGGAGTATATACACCAACTGAGTATGCTCTCTCATGTAAAATACCGAAATTCAAATTTACGGGAATCAAAAAAAATCTAAATATTACCTAGGCACCCGAATGTTAAAAGCAAAATTTCTCTAAATATAATCTGTCAGAAAAAATATACGATGCCCTTGTCTTCTTTGTTTTGGAATATATACACCAACTCAATATGCACTCTCATTTAAAATACCGAAGTTGTAATTTAACGTGAATCGAAAAAAATCTAAATAGTATCTAGGCGCCCCAAAGTTAAAAGAAAATGGCTCTGAATATATTCTGTTAGAGAAAATATATACTGCCCTATTCTACTCTGTTTTGGAGTATATACACCAACTCAGTATGCTCTCTCATATATAATACCGAAATACGAATTTACATGAATCAAAAAATAATCTAAATATTTTCCAGGCACCACAATGTTAAAAGCAAAATTCCTCTGAATATAATCTGTCAGAAAAAATATACAATGCCCTCTTCTATTCTGTTTTTGAGTATATACACCAACTCAATATGCTCTCTCATGTAAATAGCGTAATTCTAATTCTACGCGAATCGAAAATTCTAAATAATATCTAGGCTCCTCAAAGTTAAAAGAAAATGGCTCTGAATATAGTCTGTTAGAAAAAATATACAATGCCTTATTCTAATCGTTTTTGGAGTATATGCACCAACTCAATGTGCTCTCTCATGTAAAATAGAGAAATTCTAATTTTACCTGAATTGAAAAAATCTAAATATTATCTAGGCACCCCAGTTTTAGAAACAAAATTGCTCTGAATATAATCTGTCACAAAAAATATACAATACCCTATTCTACTCTGTATTGGAGTATATACACCAACTCCATATGCTCTCTTTTGTAAAATACAGACATTCTATATTTAATCGAATCGAAAACAATCTAAATATTATCAAGGCACCCCAATGTTAAAAGCAAAATTGCTCTGAATATAATCTGTCACAAAAAATATACAATGCCTTATTCTACACTGTTTTGGAGTATGTACACCAACTCAATATGCTCTCTCATGTAAAATACCGAAATTCTAATTTTACGTGAATCAACGAAAATCTAAATATTATCTAGGCACCCGAATGTTAAAAGCAAAATTTCTCTAAATAAAATCTGTCAGAAAAAAATATACAATGCCTTTTCTACTCTCTTTTGGAGTATATACACAAACTGAATATGCTCTTTCATGTAAAATACGGAAATTGTTATTATTCGCGAATCGAAAAAAATCTAAATAATATCTAGGCGCCACAAAGTTAATAGAAAATGGCTCTTAATATAGACTCTTAGAAAAAATATACAATGCCTTATATTACTGTGTTTTGTGGTATATACACCAAGTCAGTATGCTCTCTCATGTAAAATACCGAAATTATAATTTTACACGAATCGAAAAATATCTAAATCATATCCAGGCGCCCCAAAGTTAAAAGAAAATGGCTCGGAATATAGTCTGTTAGAAAAAATATAAAATGCCTTTTTCTACTTTGTTTTGGAGTACATACACCAACTCAGTATGCTCTCTAATGTAAAATAATGATATTCTAATTTTACGTGAATCAAAAAAATCTAAATATTACCTAGGCACCTTAATGTTATAAACAAAATTGCTCTGAATATAATCTGTCAGAAAAAATATACAATGCCCTATTCTACTCTGATTTGGAGTATATTCACCAACTCCATATGCTCTCTCATGTAAAATACAGAAATTCTATATTTAAGTGAATCGAAAAAAATCTAAATATTATCTAGGCACCCCAATGTTAACAGCAAAATTGCTCTGAATATAATCTGTCAGAAAAAATATACAATACCCTATTCTACTTTGTTTTGGAGTATATACACCAACTCCATATGCTCTCTCATGTAAAATACAGAAATTCTATATTTAATTCAATCGAAACGAATCTAAATATTATCTAGGCACCCCTATGTTAAAAGCAAAATTGCTCTGAATATAATCTGTCAGAAAAAATATACAATGCCCTTTATACTCTGTTTTCGAGTATATACACCAATTCCATATGCTCTCTCATGTAAAATATTCAAATTCTAATTTTACACGAATCGAAAAAACTCTAAATAATATCTAGGCGCCCCAAAGTTAAAAGAAAATGGCCCTGAATATAGTCTGTTAGAACAAATATACTATGCCTTATTCTACTCTGTTTTGGAGTATATACACGAACTCACTATGCTCTCTCGTGTAAAATAAAGATATTCTAATTTTACCGGAATCAAAAAAAATATTAATATTATCTAGGCACCCCAATGTTAAAAACAAAATTGCTCTGAATATAATCTGTCAGAAAAATTATACAATGAATTATTCTACTTTGTTTTGCAGTATATACACAAACTCTACCTGCTCTCTCATGTAAAATACAGAAATTCTATATTTAAGAGAATCGAAAAAAATTCTAAATATTATCTAGGCACCTTAATGCTAAAAGCAAAATTGCTCAGAATATAATCTGTCAGAAAAAATATACAATGCCCTTTTCTACTCTGTTTTGGAGTATATACACCAAATCTGTATGCTCTCTCATGTAATATACAAAAATTCTAATTTTACGCGAATCGAAAAAAATCTAAATATTATCTAGGCGCCTCAAAGTTAAAAGAAAATGGCTCTGAATATAGTCTGTTAGAATAAATATAAAATGCCTTATTCTACTTTGTTTTGGAGTATATACACCAACTCAATATGTTCTCTAATATAAAATACCGAAATTCTAATTTTACCCGAATCAAAAAAAATCAATATATTATCTAGGCACCCGAATGTTAAAATCAAAATTGCTCTGAATATAATCTGTCAGAAAAGATATACAATGCCCTTTTCTACTCTGTTTTGTAGTATATACACCAAGTCAATATACTCTCTCATGTAAAATAACGAAATTCTAACTACGTGAATCAAAAAAAATCTAAATATCATCTAGATACCCCAATGTTTAAAGCAAAATTGCTCTGAATATAATCTGTCAGAAATAATATACAATGCCCTATTCTAACTTTTTTTGGAGTATATAAACCAACTCCATATGCTATCTAATAGAAAATACATAAATTCTATATATAAGCGAATCGAAAAAAATCTAAATATTATCTAGGCACCCCATTGTAAAAAGCAAAATTTCTCAGAATATAATCTGTCAGAAAAAATATACAATGCCCTTTTCTACTCTGTTTTGGAGTATATACCCCAACTCAGTATGCTCTCTCATGTAAAATACCAAAATTCTAATTTTACGTGAATCGAAAATAATCTAAATATTATCTAGGCACACCAATGTTAAAAGCAAAATTGCTCTGAATATAATCTGTCTGACAAAATATACAATGCCCTGTTCAACTCTGTTTTAAAGTATATACACAAACTCAATATGCCCTCTCATGTAAAATACAGAAATTCTAATTTTACCCGAATCGAATAAATCTAAATATTATGTAGGCAACCCAATGTTAAAAGCAATATTGCTCTGAATATAATCTGACAGAAAAAATATAAAACGCCCTTTCCTACTCTCTTTTGGAATATATACACTACCTCAATATGCTCTCTCACGTAAAATACAGAAATTCGAAATTTACGTGAATCGAAAAAAATCTAAATAATATCTAGGCGCCCAAAAGTTAAAAAAAATTGGCTCTGAATATAGTCTGTAAGAAAAAATATACAATGCCTTATTCTTCTCTGTTTTAAAGTATATACACCAACTCAGTATGCTCTCTTATGTAAACTACCGAAATTATAATATTACCGGAATTGAAAAAATCTAAATACTATCTAGGCACCCCAATGTTTAAAACAAAATTGCTCTGAATATAATCTGTCAGAAAAAATATACAATGCCCTATTCTACTCTGTTTTCGAGTATATACACCAACTTCATATGCTCTCTCATGTAAAATACAGAAATTCTATATTTAGCGAATCGAAAAAAATCTAAATATAATCTAGGCACCCCAATGTTAAATACAAAATTGCTCTGAATATAATTTGTCAGAAAAAATATAAAATGCTCTATTCTAGTCGGTTTTTGCGTATATACACCAACTCCATATGCTCTCTCATGTAAAATACAGAAATTCTATATTTAAGCGAATCGAGAAAATCTAAATATTATCTAGGCACCCCAATGTTGAAAACAATATTGTTCTGGGTATAATCTGTTAGAGAAAATGTACAATGCCCTTTTCTACTCTGTTTTGTAGAATATACACCAACTCAATATGCTCTTTCATGAAAATTACAAAAATTCTAATTTTATCCGAATCGAAAATATCTAAATATTATCAAAGCACCCCAATGTTAAAAACAAAACTGCTCTGAATATAATCTGTCAGAAAAACTATACAATGACCTATTCTACTTTGTTTTGGTGTATATACACCACCTCCATATGCTCTCTAATGTAAAATACAGAAATTCTATATTTAAGTGAATCGAAAGAAATCTAAATATAATCTAGGCACCCAAATGATAAAAGCAAAATTGCTTCTAATATAATCTGTCAGAAAAAATATACAATTCCCTATTCTACTCTGCTTTGGAATATATACACCAACTCAATATGCTCTCTCATGTAAAATACAGAAATTCTATATTTAAGCGAATCGAAAAAAATCTAAATATTATCTAGACACCCCAAGGTTAAAAGCAAAATTGCTCTGAATATAATATGTCAGAAAAAATATGCAATGCCCTTTTCTACTGTGTTTTGGAGTATATACACCAACTCAGTATGAGCTCTCATGTAAAATACCGAAATTCAAATTTTACCGGAATCGAAAAAATCTAAATATTATCTAGGCACCCCAATGTTAAAAACAAGCTTGCTCTGAATATAATCTGTCAGAAAAAATATACAATGCCCTATTCTACTCTGTTTTGGGGTACATACACCAACTCAATATGCTCTCTCATGTAAAATACCGAAATTCTAATATTAAGTGAATGGAAAAAAACCTAAAGAATATCTAGGCGCCCCAAAGTTAAAAGAAAATGGCCCTGAATATAGTCTGTAATATAAGAAAAACAATGCCTTATTCTACTCTGTTTTGGAGTATATACACCAACTCAGTATGCTCTCCCATTTAAAATACCGAAATTCTAATTTTACCCGAATTGAAAAAATCTAAATATAATCTAGGCACCCCAATGTTAAAAACAAAAGTGCTCTGAATATAATCTGTCAGAAAAAATATACAATGCTCTATTCTACTTTTTTTTGGTGTATATAAACCAACTCAGTATGCTCTCTCATGTAAAATAGAGAAATTCTAAATTTACGTGGATCTAAAAAAATCTAAATATTATCTAGGCACCCCAAAGTTAAAAGCAAAATTTCTCTGAATATAATCTTTCAGAAAAAATATACAATGCCCTATTCTATTCTGTTTTGGAGTATATACAACAACTCCATATGCTCTCTCATGTAAAATACAGAAATTCTATATTTAAGCTAATAGAGAAAAATCTAAATATTATCTAGTCGATCCAATGTTAAAAGCAAAATTGCTCCGAATATAATCTGTCAGAAAAAAATATCCAATGGCCTTTTCTACTCTGTTTCGGTGTATATACACCAACTCAATATGCTCTCTCATGTAAAATACCGAAATTCTAATTTTACGCGAATCGAAAAATATCGAAATAATATCTACGCGACCCAAAGTTAAAAGAAAATGGCTCTGAATATAGTCTGTTAAAAAATATACAATACCTTATTCTACACTGTTTTACAGTATATACAACAACTCATTATGCTCCCTCATGTAAAATACCGAAATTCTAAATTTACACGAATCGAAAAAAATGTAAATAACATCTAGGCGCCCCAAAGTTAAAAGAAAATGGCTCTGAATATAGTCTGTTAGACAAAATATACAATGCCTTATTCTACTCTGTTTTGGAGTATATACACCAACTCAGTATGCTCTCTCATGTAATATACAGAAATTCTAATTTCACCCAAATCGAAAGAATCTAAATATTATCTAGGCATCGCAATGTTAAAAACAAAATTGCTCTGAATATAATCTGTCAGTAAAAATATACAATGCCCTATTCTACTCTGTTTTGGAGTACATACACCAACTCCATATGCTCTCTCATGTAAAATACAGAAATTCTATATTTAAGCGAATCGAAAAAATGTAAATATTATCTTGGCACCCGAAGGTTAAAAGCAAAATTGCTCTGAATATAATCTGTCAGA
The DNA here is from genome assembly GCF_049354715.1 of Callithrix jacchus. NCBI lineage: Eukaryota > Metazoa > Chordata > Mammalia > Primates > Cebidae > Callithrix > Callithrix jacchus. The sequence continues at coordinate 127,586,850 of NC_133513.1, read as the reverse complement.
AATAATATATAATGCCCTATTCTACTCTGTTTTGGAGTATATACACCTACTCCATATGCTCTCTCATGTAAAATACCGAAATTCTAATTTTACGTGAATCAAAAAATATCTAAATAATATCTAGGCGCTTCAAAGCTAAAAGAAAATGGCTCTGAATACAGTCTGTTAGCGAAAATATACAATGCCCTATTCCACTCTCTTTTGGAGTTTATACACCAACTCAGTATGCTCTCACGTGTAAAATACCGAAATTCCAACTTTATAAGAATCAAAAAAAATCTAAATTTTATGTAGGCACCCCAATGTTAAAAAAAAATTGCTCTGAATATAATCTGTCAGAAATATTATACAATGCCCTATTCTACCCTGTTTCGGATTATATACACCAACTCCATATGCTCTTTCATTTAAAATACAGAATTTCTATATTTAAGCAAATCGAAAAACATCTAAATATTACCTAGGCATCCCAATGTTAAAAGAAAAATTGCTCTGAATATAATCTGTCAAAAAAATATACAATGCCCTTTTCTACTCTGTTCTGGAGTATATGCACCAATTCCATATGCTCTCTCATGCAAAATACAGAAATTTTATATTTAGGCATATCAAAAACAATCTTAATAATATCTAGGCGCCGCAAAGTTAAAACAAAATGGCTCTGAATATAGTATGTTAGAAAAAATATACAGTGCCTTATTCTAATATGGTTTGGAGTATATACACCAACTCAGTATGCTCTCTCGTGTAAAATACAGAAATTCTAATTTTACCCGAATTGAAAAAATCTAAATATTATCAAGGCACCCCAGTGTTAAAAACAAAATTGCTCTGAATATAAACTCTCAGAAAAAATATACAATGCCCTATTCTACTCTTTTTTTGAGTATACACACCAACTCAATATGCTCTTTCATGTAAAATACAGAAATTCTATATTTAAGCGAATCAAAAAAAAATTTAAATAATATCTAGGCACCCCAAAGTTAAAAGAAAACGGCTCTGAAAATAGTATGTTAGAAAAAATATCCAATGCCTTATTCTATTATATTTTGTAGTATATACACCAACTCAGTATGCTCTCTCATGCAAAATACCGAAATTCTAATTTTACCCGAATCGAAAGAATCTAAATATTATCAAGGCACCCCAATGTTAAAAACAAAATTGCTCTGAATATAAACTCTCAGAAAAAATATACAATGCCCTATTCTACTCTGTTTTGGGGTATATAAAACAACTCCATATGCTCTCTCATGTAAAATACCGAAATTCTAATTTTACGTGAATCGGAAATATCTAAATATTATCTAGGCACCCCTAAGTTAAACGAAAAATCGCTCTTAATATAATCTGTCATAAAAAACATATAATGTTCTATTCTACTCTGTTTTGGAGTATATACACCAACTCCATATGATCTCTCATGTAAAATACAGAAATTTAATATTTAAGTGAATCGAAAAAATTGTAGATATAATCTAGGCACCCCAATGTGAATAGCAAAATTGCTCTTAATATAATCTGTCAGATAAAATATACAATGTCCTTTACTTCTCTGTTTTGTAGTATATACACCAACTCAATATGCTCTCTCATGTAAAACACCGAAATTCTAATTCTAACCAAATCAAAAAAATCTAAATGTTATATAGGCACCCCAATGGTAAAAACAAAACTGTTCTGAATATAATCTGTCAGAAAAAATATACAATGCCCTCTTCTACTCTGTTTTGGAGTATATACACCAACTCAGTATGCTCTCTCATGTAAAATGCAGAAATTCTATATTTAAGCGATTCTAAAAAAATCTAAATATTATCTAGGCACCCCAATGTGGAAAGCAAAATTGCTCTGAAAATAATCTGTCAAAAAATATACAATGACTTTATCTACTCTGTTTTTTAGTATATACACCAAGTCCATATGCTCTCTAATGTAAAATACCGAAATTGTAATTTTACGCATATCGAAAATAATCTAAATAATATCTAGGCGCCCCAAAGTTAAAAGAAAATGGCTCTGAATATAGTCTGTTAGAGAAAATATACAATGCCTAATTCTACTCTGTTTTGCAGTATATTCACCAATTCAGTATGCTCTCTCATGTAAAATACCGAAATTCTAATTTTACGCGAATCGAAAAAATTCTAAATATAATCGAGGCTCCATAAAGGTAAAAGAAAATGGCTCTGAATATAGTCTGTTAGAAAAAATGTACAATGCCTTAATCTACTCTGTTTTGGAGTTTATACACCAACTCAGTTTGCTCTCTCATGTAAAAAACTGAAATTCTAATTTTACCCGCATCGAAAAAATCTAAATATTATCTAGGCACCCCAATGTTAAAATCAAAATGGCTCTGAATATTATGTGTCAGAAAAAATATACAATGCCCTATTCTAATCTGTTTTAAAGTATATACAGCGACTCCATATGCTCTTTCATATAAAATACAGATATTCTATATTTAAGCGAATCAAAAAAAATCTAAATATTATGTAGGCACCCCAGTTTTAAAAGCGAAATTGCTCTGAATATAATCTGTCATAAAAAAATATACAATGCCCATTTCTACTCGGTTTTGTAGTATATACACCAACTCAATATGCTGTCTCATGTAATATAAAGAAATTCTAATTTTACGCAAATCGAAAAAAATCTAAAAAATATCTAGGCGCCCCAAAGTGAAAAGAAAATGGCTCTGAATATAGTTTGTTAGAAAAAATATACAATGCCTTATTCTACTTTTTTTTGGAGTATATACCCCAACTCCGTATGCTCTCTCAAGTAAAATACAGAAATTTTAATTATACCCGAATCGAAAAAATCTAAATATGATCTAGGCACCGGAATATTAAAAACAAAATTGCTCTGAGCAAAATCTGTCAGACAAAATATACAATGACACTTATTCTACTCTGTGTTGGAGTATATAAACCACCTCCATATGCTCTCTCATGTAAACTACAGAAATTCTAAATTTAAGTAAATCGAACAAAATCTAAATATTATCTAGGCACCCCAATGTTAAAAGCAAAATTTCTCTGATATAATCTGTCAGAAAAAATATACAATGTTTTATTCTACTCTGTTTTGGAGTATATACACCAACTGAGTATGCTCTCTCATGTAAAATACTGAAATTCAAATTTTACGAGAATCAAAAAAAAATCTAAATATTACCTAGGCACCCGAATGTTAAAAGAAAAATTTCTCTGAATATAATCTGTCAGAAAAAATATACCATGCCCTTTTCTTCTTTGTTTTGGATTATATACACCAACTCAATATGCACTCTCATTTAAAATACCGAAATTGTAATTTTACGTGAATCAAAAAAAATCTAAATAGTATCTAGGCGCCCCAAAGTTAAAAGAAAATGGCTATGAATATATTCTGTTAGAGAAAATATACAATGCCCTATTCTACTCTGTTTTGGAGTATATACACCAACTCAGTATGCTCTCTCATGTAAAATACCGAAATACTAATTTTACGTGAATCAAAAAAAAAATCTAAATATTTTCCAGGCACCACAATGTTAAAAGCAAAATTCCTCTGAATATAATCTGTCAGAAAAAATATACAATGCCCTCTTCTACTCTGTTTTTTAGTATGTACACCAACTCAATATGCTCTCTCATGTAAATAGCGTAATTATAATTCTACGTGAATCGAAAATTCTAAATAATATCTAGGCTCCTCAAAGTTAAAAGACAATGGCTCTAAATATAGTCTGTTAGAAAAAATATACAATGCCTTATTCTAATCTTTTTTGGAGTACATGCACCAACTCAGTGTGCTCTCTCATGTAAAATACAGAAATTCTAATTTTACCTGAATCGAAAAAATCTAAATATTATCTAGGCACCCCAATGTTAAAAACAAAATTTCTCTGAATATACTCTGTCAGAAAAAATATAGAATACCCCATTCTACTCTGTTTAGGAGTATATACACCAACCCCATATGCTCTCTCATGTAAAATAGCAAAATTCTATATTTAAACGAATGGAAAAAATCTAAATACAATCTAGGCACCACAATGTTAAAAGCAAAATTTCTCTGAGTATAATGTCTCAGAAAAAATATACAATGATCTTTTCTAATCTGTTTTGGCGTATATACACCAACTCAATAGGCACCCTCATGTAAAATACCGAAATTCTAGTTTTACGTGAATCGAAAAAAATCTAAATAATATACAGGCGCCACAAAGTTAAAATAAAATGGCTCTGAATATAGTCTGTTAGAAAAAATATACAATGCCCTATTCTACTCTGTTTTGGAGTATATACACCAACACAGTATGCTCTCTCATGTGAAATAACGAAATTCAAATTTTACTTGAATAAAAATAATCTAAATATTATCTAGGCACCCCAATGTTAAACACAAAATTGCTCTGAATATGATCTGTCAGACAAAATATACAATGCCCTATTCTACTCTGTTTTGGAGTATATACACCAACTCCATATGCTCTCTTTTGTAAAATACAGACATTCTATATTTAAACGAATCGAAAAAAATCTAAATATTATCTAGGCTCCCCAATGTGAAAAGCAAAATTGCTCTGAATATAATCTGTCACAAGAAATATACAATGCCTTATTCTACTCTGTTTTGGAGTATGTACACACTCAATATGCTCTCTCAAGTAAAATACCGAAATTCTAATTTTACGTGAATCAACGAAAATCTCAATATTATCTAGGCACCCGATTGTTAAAAGCAAAATTTCTCTGAATATAATCTGTCAGAAAATATATACAATGGCCTTTTCTACTCTGTTTTGGATTATATACACCAACTCAATATGCTCTCTCATGTAAAATACCGAAATTCTAATTTTACGTGAATCGAAAACAATCTAAATAATATCTAGGCGCCCCAAAGCTAAAAGAAAATGGCTCTGAATATATTCTGTTAGACAAAATATACAATGCCCTATTCTACATTCTTTTGGAGTTTATACACCAACTCAGTATGCTCTCTCCTGTAAAACACCGAAATTCTAATTTTATGACCATCAAAAAAAATCTAAATCTTATGTAGGCACCCCAATGTTAAAACAAAATTGCTCTGAATATAATCTGTCAGAAAAATATACAATGCCCTATTCTACTCTGTTTTGTAGTATAGTCACCAACTTCATATGCTCTCTCACGTAAAATACAGAAATTCTATATTTATGTGAACTGAAAAAAATCTAAATATAATCTAGGGACCCCAATGTTAATAGAAAAATTTCTCTGAATATAATCTGCCAGAAAAAAATACAATGCCTTATTCTACTATGTTTTGGAGGATATACACCAATGCACTGTGCTCTCTCATGTAAAATACCGAAATTCTATTTTTACGTGAATCGAAAAAAATCTAAATATTATCAAGGCACCCCAATGATAAAACCAAAATTGCTCTGAAAATAGTCTGTCAGAAAAAATATACAATGCCCTTTTCCAATTTTTTGGAGTATATATACCAACTCAATATGCTCTCTCATGTAAAATACCAAAATTTTAATTTTACGAGAATGGAAAAATATCTAAATAATATCTAGGCATCCCAATGTTAAAAGAAAATGGCTCTGAATATAGTCTGTTTGATAAAATATACAATGCCCTATTATTCTCTGTTTTGGAGTATATACACTAAGTCAGTATGCTCTCTCATGTAAAATACCGAAATTCTAATTTTACCTGAATTTAAAAAAGCTAAATATTATCTAGGCACCCCAATGTTAAAAACAAAATTGCTCTGAATATAATCTGTCAGAAAAAATATACAATGCCCTATTCTACTCTGTTTTGGATTATATACACCAACTCCGTATGCTCTCTCATGTAAAATACAGAAATTCTATATTTAAGCGAATCGAAAAAAATCTAAATATTATCTAGGCACATTAATGTTGAAATCAAAATTTCTCTGAATATAATCTGTCAGAAAATATATACAATGCCCTATTCTACTCTGTTTTGGATTATATACACCAACTCCGTATGCTCTCTCATGTAAAATACAGAAATTCTATATTTAAGCGAATCGAAAAAAATCTAAATATTATCTAGGCACATTAATGTTGAAATCAAAATTGCTCTGTATATAATCTGTCAGAAAAAATATACAATGCTCTTTCCTACTCTGTTTTGGAGTATCTACACCAACTCAATATGCTCTCTCATGTAACATACATAAATTCTAATTTTACACGAATCGAAAAAAATCTAAATAATATCTAGGCGCCCCAAAGTTAAAAGAAAATGGGTTGGAATATAGTATGTTAGAAAAAATATACAGTGCCTTATTCTACTCTGTTTTGGAGTATATACACCAGCTCAGTATGCTCCCTCATTTAAAACACCTAAATTCTAATTTTACACGAATCAAAAAAAAATCTAAATAATATCTAGGCGCCCCAAAGTTAAAAGAAAATGGCTCTGAATATAGTCTGTTAGAAATAATATACAATGCCTCATTCTACTCTGTTTTGGAGTATATAAACCAACTCAGTATGCTCTCTCATGTAAAATACCAAAATTCTAATTTTACCCGAATCGACAAAAGCTAAATATAATCTAGGCACCACAATGTTAAAAACAAAATTGCTCTGAATATAATCTGTCAGAAAAAATATGCAATGTTTTTTTCTACTCTGTTCCGCAGTATATACAGCAACTCAATAGGATCTCTCGTATAAAATGCAAACATTCAAATTTTACGCGAATCGAAATAAATCTAAATAATATCTTGGCACCACAAATTTAAAAGAAAATGGCTCGGAATATAGTGTGTTAGAAAAAATATACAATACCTTATTCTACTCTGTTTTGGTGTATACACACCAACTCAGTATGCTCTCTCATGTAAAACACCGAAATTCTAATTTTACCCGTATCGACAAAATCCAAATATTATCTAGGCACCCCAATGTTAAAAACAAAATTGCTCGAAACATAATCTGTCAGAAAAAATATACAATGCCCTATTCTACTCTGTTTTGAAGTATATACACCAACTCCATATGCTCTCTCATGTAAAATACTGAAACTCTATATTTAAGGGAATCGAAAAACATCTAAATATTATATAGGCACCCCAATGTTAAAAGCAAAATTGCTCTAAATATAATCTGTCAGAAAAAAGGTACAATGCCCTTTTCTACTCTGTTTAGGAGTATATACACCAACTCAATATGCTCTCACATGTAAAATACCAGAATTCTAATTTTACGTGAATCGAAAAAAATCTAAATAATATCTAGGCGCCCCATAAATAAAACAAAATGTCTCTGAATATAGTCTGTTAGAAAAAATATACAATGCCTTATTCTACTTTGTTTTGGAGTATATACACGAACTCAATATGCTCTCTCATGTAAAATACAGAAATTCTATATTTAAGCGAATCGAAAAAAATGTAAATATTATCTAGGCACCCCAATATTAATAAAAATATTGCTATGAATATAATCTGTCAGAAAAAATATACAATGCCCTTTCTACTCTCTTTTCGAGTATATACACCAACTGCATATGCTCTCTCATGTAAAATACAGAAACTCTATATTTAAGCGAATCGAAATAAATCTAAATATTATCTAGGCACCCCAATGTTAATAGCAAAATTGCTCTAAATATAATCTGTCAGAAAAAATGTACAATGCCCTTTTCTACTCTGTTTAGGAGTATATATACCAACTCAATATGCTCTCACATGTAAAAAACCGAAATTGTAATTTACGTGAATCAAAAAAATCTAAATAATATCTAGGCGCCCCAAAGTTAAAACAAAATAGCTCTGAATATAGTCTGTTAGAGAAAATATACAATGCCTTATTTTACTTTGTTTTGGAGTATATACAATAACTCAGTGTGCTCTCTCATGTAAAATAACGAAATTCTAATTTTATCCGAATCGAAAAAATATGAATATTATCAAGGCACGCCAATGTTAAAAACAAAATTTCTCTGAATATACTCTGTTAGAAAAAATATACAATGCCCTATTCTACTCTGTTTTGGATTATATAAACCAACTCCATATGCTCTCTCATGGAAAATACCGAAATTGTATATTTAAGAGAATAGAAAAAAATCTAAATATTATCTAGGCACCTCAATGTTAACAACAAAATTACTCTGAATATAATCTGTCAGAAAAAATATACAATGTTTCATTCTACTTTGTTTTTGAGTACATATACCAACTCCATATGCTCTCTCATGTAAAAAACAGAAATTCTATATTTAAGCGAATAGAAGAAAATCTAAATATTAACTTGGCACCACAATGTTAAAAGCAAAATTTCTCTAAATATAGTCTGTCAGAAAAAATATACCATGCTTTTTTCTACTCTGTTTTGTAGTATATACACCAACTTAATATGCTATCTCATGTAAAATACGGAAATTCTAATTATACATGAATCGAAAAAAATATGAATAATATCTAGGCGCCCCAAAGTTAAAAGAAAATGGCTCGGAATATAGTCTGTTACAAAAAATGTACAATGCCTTATTCTACTCTGTTTTGGAGTACATAAACCAACTCAGTATGCTCTCTAATGTAAAATTCAGATATTCTAATTTTACGTGAATCGAAATAATCTAAGTATTACCTAGGCACCTTAATGATAAAAACAAAATTGCTCTGAATATAATCTGTCAGAAAAAATATACAATGCCCTATTCTACTCTGATTTGGAGTATATTCACCAACTCCATATGCTCTGTCATGTAAAATACAGAAATTCTATATTTAAGCGAATCGAAAAAAATCTAAATATTATCAAGGCACCCCAATGTTAAAAGCAAAATTGCTCTTAATATATTCTGTCAGAAAAAATATACAATACCCTATTCTTCTCTGTTTTGGAGTATATACACCAACTCCATATGCTCTCTCATGTAAAATACAGAAATTCTAAATTTAATTCAATCGAAACAAATCTAAATATTATCTAGGCACCCCTATGTTAAAAGTAAAATTGCTCTGAATATAATCTGTCTGAAGAAAAATACAATGCCTTTTTCTACTCTGTGTTGGAGTATATACACCAACACAATATGCTATCTCATGTAAAATACCGAAATTCTATATTTTAGCTAATCGAAAAAAAAAACTAAATAATATCTAGGTGCCCCAAAGTTAAAAGAAAATGGCTCTGAATATAGTCTGTTAGAGAAAATATACAATGCCTTATTCTAATCTGTTTTGAAGTATATAATCCCACTCAGTATGCTCTCTCATGTAAAATAACAAAATTCTAATTTTACCCCAATCAAAAATATCTAAATATTATCTAGGCACACCAATGTAAAAAACAAAATTGCTCTGAATATAATCTGTCATAAAAAATATACAATGCCCTTTTCTACTCTGTTTTGGAGTACATACACCAACTCCATATGCACTCTCATGTAAAATACAGAAATTCTATATTTAAGGGAATAAAAAAAAATCCAAACATTATCTAGGCACCCCAATGTTGAAAACAAAATTTCTCTCAATAAAATCTGTCAGAAAAAATATACAATGCCCTTTACTACTCTGTTTTGGAGTATATACACCAACTCAGTTTGCGCTCTCATGTAAAATACAGAAACTCTAATATTATCCGAATCGAAAAAATCTAAATATTGTCTAGGCACACAAATGTTAAAAACAAAATTGCTCTGAAAATAATCTCTCAGAAAAAATATACAATTCCCTACTCTACTTTTTTTTGGATTATATACACCAACTCCATATGCTCTCTCATGTAAAATAGAGAAATTCTATATTTAAGGGATCCGAAAAAATTCTAAATATAATCTAGGCACCCCAATGTTAAAAGCAAAATTGATCTGAATATAATCTGTCAGAAAAAATATACCATGCCATATTCTACTCTGTTTTGGAGTATATACACCAACTCAATATGCTCTCTCATGTAAAATAATGAAATTCTAATTTTACCCGAATCGAAAAAATATGAATATTATCTAGGCACGCCAATGTTAAAAACAAAATTTCTCTGAATATAATCTGTCAGAAAAAATATACACTGCCCTATTCCACTTTTTTTTGGACTATATACCCCAACTCCATATACTATCTCATGTAAAATACAGAAATTGTATATTTAAGAAAATAGAAAAAAATCTAAATATTATCTAGGCACCTCAATGTTAACAACAAAATTGCTCTGAATATAATCTGTCAGAAAAAATATACAATGCCCTATTCTACATTGTTTTGGATTATATACACCAACTCCATATGCTCTCTCATGTAAAAAACAGAAAATCTATATTTAAGCAAATCGAAGAAAATCTAAATATTATCTTGGCACCACAATGTTAAAAGCAAAATTTCTCTAAATATAGTCTGTCAGAAAAAATATAAAATGCCCTTTTCTACTCTGTTTTGTAGTACATACACCAACTTAATATGCTATCTCATGTAAAATACGGAAATTCTAAATATACGTGAATCGAAAAAAATCGAAATAATTTCTAGGCACCCCAAAGTTAAAAGAAAATTTCTATGAATATAGTCTGTTAGAAAAAATATACAATGTTTTATTCTACACTGTTTTGGAGTATATACACCAACTTCGTGTACTCTCTCATGTAAAATGTAGAAATTCTAATTTTACGGGAATAGTTAAAACCTAAATATTACCTAGGCACCTCAATGTTTAAAACAAAATTGCTCTGAATATAATCTGTCAGACTAAATATACAATTCCCTATTCTACTCTGTATTGGAGTTTATACAGCAACTCCATATGCTCTCTCATGTAAAATACAGAAATTATATATTTAAGCGAATCAAAAAATATCTAAATATTATCTAGGCACCCCAGTGTTAAAAGTAAAATTGCCCTGAATATAAGCTGTCAGACAAAATATAAAATGCCCTATTCTACTCTGTTTTGGAGTATGTACAAAAACTCAATATGCTCTCTCATGTAAAGTACCGAAATAAATTTTACGTGAATCAAAAAAAATATGAATAATATCTAGGCGCCCCAAAGTTAAAAGAAAATGGCTCTAAATATAGTCTGTTAGAAAAAATATAGAATGCCTAATTCTACTCCGTTTTGAAGTATATACACCAACTCAGTATGCTCTCCCATTTAAAATACCGAAATTCTAATTTTACCCAAATTGAAAAAATCTAAATAATGTCTAGGTGCCCCAAAGTTAAAAAAAAATGGCTCGGAATGTAGTCTGTTAGAAAAAATGTACAATGCCTTATTCTACTCTGTTTTGGAGTACATACACCAACTCAGTATGCTCTCTCATGTAAAATAAAGATATTCTAATTTTACGTGAATCAAAATAATCTAAGTATTACCTAGGCACCTTAATGATAAAAACAAAATTTCTCGGAATATAATCTGTCAGAAAAAATATACAATGCCCTATTCTACTCTGTTTAGGAGTGTATACACCAACTCCATATGCTCTCTCAAGTAAAATACAGAAATTTTATTTTTAAGCCAATTGAAAAAAATCTAAATGTTATCTAGGCAACCCAATGTTAAAAGTAAAATTTCTCTGAATATAATGTGTCAGAAAAAATATACAATGCAATTTACTACTCTGTTTTGCCATATATACACCAACTCAATATGGACTCTCATGTAAATTACCGAAATTCTAATTTATGCGAATCAAAAAAAATCTAAAGAATATCTAGGCAACCCAAAGTTAAAAGAAAATGGCTTTCAATATACTCTATTAGAAAAATATACAATGCCTTATTCTACTCTATTTTGGAGTATATACACCAACTCAATATGCTCTCTCATGTAAAATATCGAAATTATAATTTTACCCGAATCGAAAAAATCTAAATATTATCTAGGCACCCCAATGTTAAAAACAAAATTGCTCTGAATATAATCTGTCAGAAAAAATATACAATACTCTATTCTACTCTGTTTTGCAGTATATACACCAACTCCATATGCTCTTCAATATAAAATACAAAAAATCTATATTTAAGCGAGGAGAGAAAAATCTAAATATTATCTAGGCACTCCAATTTTAAAAGCAAAATTGCTCTGAATATAATCTGTCAGAAGAAATATACAATGCCTTTTTCCACTCTGTTTTGAAGTATATACACCAACTCAATATGCTCTCTCATGTAAAATACCGAAATTCTAAATTTATGTGAATCGAAATAAATGTAAATAAAATCTATGTGCCACAAAGATAAAAGAAAATGGCTCTGAATATTGTCTGTTTGACAAAATATACACTGCCTTGCTGTACTCTGTTTTGGAATATATACTCCAACACAGTATGCTCTCTCATGTAAAATACAGAAATTCTAATTTCACCCAAATCGAAAATATCTAAATATTATCTAGGCACCGCAATGTTAAAAACAAAATTGTTCCGAATATCATCTGTCAGAAAAAATATACAAGGCCCAATTCTACTCTTTTTTGGAGTATATACACCAACTCCATATGCTCTCTGATGTAAAATACAGAAATTCTATATTTAAGTGAATGGACACAAATCTAAATATTATCTAGGCAACCCGAATTAAAAAAAAAATCGCTCTGAATAAAATGTGTCTGACAAAATACACAATGCCCTATTCTACTCTGTTTTAGAGTATGTACACCAAATCAATATGCTCTGTCTTGTAAAATACCGAAATTCTAATTTTACGCCAATAGAGAAAAATTTAAATAATATCTAGGCGACCCAGAGTTAAAAGTAAATGGTTCTGAATATAGTCTGCTAGAAAAAATATACAATGCCTTCTTCTACTTTGTTTTGGAGTATATACACCAACTCAGTATGCTCTCTCATGTAAAATAACAAAATCCAAATTTTACCTGAATCGAAATACTCTAAATAATATATAGGCACCCCAAAGTTTAAAGAAAACCGCTCTTAATATAGTCTGTTAGAAAAAATATACAATGCCTTATTCTACTCTGTTTTGGAGTATACACACCAACTCAATATTCTCTCTAGTAGAAAATACATAAATTCTATATTTAAGCGAATCAAAAAAAATCTAAATATTATCTAGGCATCACTATGTTAAAAGCAAAATTTCTCTGAATATAATCTGTCAGAAAAAATATACAATGCCCTTTTCTACTCTGTTTTGGAGTATATACACCAACTCAATATGCTCTCTCATGTAAAATACCGAAATTCTAATTTTACGTGAATCAAAAAAAATCTAAATAATATATACGTGCCCCAAAGTTAAAAGAAAATGACTCTGAATATAGTCTGTAAGGAAAAATATACAATACCTTATTCTACTCTGCTTTACAGTATATACACCAACTCAGTATTCTCCCTCATGTATAATGCCGAAATTCTAAATTTATGCGAATCGAAAAAAATGTAAATGCCCTTTTCTACTCTGTTTTGGAATATATACACCAACTCCATATGCTGTCTCTTTAAAAATACCGAAATTGTAATTTTACGCAAATCGAAACAACTCTAAATTATATCTAGGAGCTCAAAAGTTAAAGAAAATGGCTCGGAATATAGTCTGTTAGGAGAAATATACAATGCCTTATTCTACTCTGTTTTGGAGTATATACACCAACTCAGTATGGTCTCTCATGTAAAATAACGAAATTCTAATTTTACGTTTATCGAAAAAAATTTAAATATTATCTAAGCACCCCAATGTTAAAAACAAAATTTCTCTGAATGTAGTCTGTCAGAAAAAATATACAATGCCCTTTTCTACTCTGTTTTGCAGTATATACACCAACTCTGTATGCTCGCTCATGTTAAATACAAAAATTCTATATTTAAGCGAATCGAAAAAAATCTAAATTTTATCTAGGCACCCCAATGTTAAAAGCAAAATTGCTCTGAATATAATCTGTCAGATAAAAAATACAATGCCCTTTTCTACTCTGTTTTGTAGTATATACACCAACTCAGTATGCTCTCTCATGTAAAATACAGAAATTCTATATTTAAGCGAATCGAAAAAAAATCTAAATATTATCTAGGCTCCCCTATGTTAAAAGCAAATTTGCTCTGAATATAATCTGTCACAAAAAATATACAATGCTCCTTTCTACCCTGTTTTGAAGCATATACACCAACTCAACATGCTCTCTCAGGTAAAATACTGAAATTCTAATACTACGTGAATCGAAAAAAGTCTAAATAATATCTAGGCGCACCAAAGATAAAAGAAAATGGCTCTGTGTATAGTCTGTTAGAGAAAATATACAATGCCTTATTCTACTCCGTTTTACAGTATATAAACCAACTCAGTATGCTCTCTCATGTAAAATAACGATATCCAAATTTTACCCGAATCGAAATACTCTAAATAATATATAGGCGCCCCAAAGTTTAAAGAAAATGGCTCTTAATATAGTCTGTTAGAAAAAATATACAATGCCTTATTCTACTCTGTTTTGGAGTATACACACCAACTCAATATTCTCTCTAGTAGAAAATACATAAATTCTATATTTAAGCGAATCGAAAAAAATCTAAATACTATCTAGGCATCCCTATGTTAAAAGCAAAATTTCTCTGAATATAATCTGTCAGAAAAAATATACAATGACCTTTTCTACTCTGTTTTGGAGTATATACACCAACTCAATATGCTCTCTCATGTAAAATACCGAAATTCTGATTTTACGTGAATCAAAAAAAATCTAAATAATATATACGTGCCCCAAAGTTAAAAGAAAATGGCTCTGAATATAGTCTGTAAGGAAAAATATACAATACCTTATTCTACTCTGCTTTATAGTATATACACCAACTCAGTATTCTCCCTCATGTATAATACTGAAATTCTAAATTTATGCGAATCGAAAAAAATGTAAATAACATCTAGGCACCCCAAAGTTAAAAGAAAATGGCTCTGAATATAGTCTGTTAGAAAAAATATACAATGCCTTATTCTACTCTGTTTTAAATTATATACATCAACTCAGTATCCTCTCTCATGTAAAATACCGAAATTCTAATTTTACGTGAATCCAAAATAATCTAAATATTATCTAGGCACCCGAATGTTAAAACCAGATGTCTCTGAATAAAATCATTCAAAAAAAGTATACAATGCCCTAATCTAGTCTGTTTTGGAGTGTATAAACCAACTCAATATGCTCTGTCATGTAAAATACCGAAATTCTGATTTTACGCAAATCGAAAAGAATCTAAAGAATATCTAGGCGTCCCAAAGTTAAAAGAAAATGGCTCTGAATATAGTCTGTTAGAGAAAACATACAATGCCTTATTCTAATCTGTTATGGAGTATATACACCAACTCAGTATGCTCTCTCATGTAAAATAATGAAATTCTAACTTTACCCCAATCGAAAAAATCAAAATGTTATCTAGGTACCCCAATGTTAAAAACAAAATTACTCTGAATATAATCTGTCAGAAAAAATATACAATGCCCTTTTCTACTCTGTTTTGGAATATATACACCAACTCCGTATGCTGTCTCTTTAAAAATACCGAAATTGTAATTTTATGCAAATCGAAACAACTCTAAATTATATCTAGGAGCTCAAAAGTTAAAAGAAAATGGCTCGAAATATAGTCTGTTAGGAGAAATATACAATGCCTTATTCTACTCTGTTTTGGAGTATATACACCCACTCAGTATGGTCTCTCATGTAAAATACCGAAATTCTAATTTTACGTTTATCGAAAAAAATTTAAATATTATCTAGGCACCCCAATGTTAAAAACAAAATTGCTCTGAATGTAGTCTGTCAGAAAAAATATACAATGCCCAATTCTACTCTGTTTTGCTGTACATACACCAACTCTGTATGCTGGCTCATGTTAAATACAAAAATTCTATATTTAAGCGAATCAAAAAAACTCTAAATTCTATCTAGGCACCCCAGTGTTAAAAGCAAAATTGCTCTGAATATAATCTTTCAGATAAAAAATACAATGCCCTTTTCTACTCTGTTTTGTAGTATATACACCAACTCAGTATGCTCTCTCATGTAAAATACAGAAATTCTATATTTAAGCGAATCGAAAAAAATCTAAATATTATCTAGGCTCCCCTATGTTAACAGCAAATTTGCTCTGAATATAATCTGTCACAAAAAATATACAATGCCCCTTTCTACCCTGTTTTGAAGCATATACACCAACTCAACATGCTCTCTCAGGTAAAATACCAAAATTCTAATACTACGCGAATCGAAAAAAGTCTAAATAATATCTAGGCACACCAAAGATAAAAGAAAATGGCTCTGAATATAGTCTGTTAGAGAAAATATACAATGCCTTATTCTACTCCGTTTTGGAGTATATACACCAACTCAGTATGCTCTCTCATGTAAAATACAGAAATTCTAATTTTACACATATCAAAAAAATGTAAATACTATGAAGGTAACCCAATGTCAAAAACAAAATTGCTCTGAATATAATCTGTCAGAAAAAATATACAATGCCCTATTCTACTCTTTTTTGGAGTATATAAACCAACTCCATATGCTCTCTCATGTAAAATACAGAAATTCTATATTTAAGCGAATCGAAATAATCTAAATATTATCTAGGCACCCCAATGTTAACAACAAAATTGCTCTAAATATAATCTGTCAGAAAAAATATAGCATGCCCTATTCTACTCTGATTTGGAGTATATAAGGCAACTCAGTATGCTCTCTCATGTAAATTACCGAAATTCTAATTTTACGTGAATCGAAAAAATGTAAATATTATCTAGCCGCCCGAATGTTAAAAGGAAAATTGCTCTGAATGCAATGTGTCAGAAAAAATGTACAATACCCTTTTCCACTTTGTTTTGGAGTATATACACCAACTCAATATGCTCTCTCATGTAAAATACCGAAATTCTAATTTTACGTGAATCGAAAAAAATCTAAATAATATCTATGCGCCCCAAAGTTAAAAGAAAATGTCTCTGAATACAGTCTGTTAGAAAAAATATACAATGACTTATTCTACTCTGTTTTGGAGTATATACACAAACTCAGTATGCTCTCTCCTGTAAAATCGAGAAATTATAATTTTACGTTAATTTAAAAAAATCTAAATATTATCTATGCACCCCAAAGTTCAAAACAACATTGCTCTTAATATAATCTGTTAGAAAAAATATACAATGCCCTATTCTACTATATTTTGGGGTATATACACCAATTCCATATGCTCTCTCATGTAAAATACAGAAATTCTATATTTAAGCGGATCGAAAAAAATCTAATTATCTAGGCACCCCATTGTTAAATACAAAATTGCTCTGCATATAATCTGTCACAATAAATATACAACGTTCTTTTCTACTCTGTTTTGAAGTATATACACCAACTCAATATGCTCTTTCATATGAAATACAGAAATTCTAATTTTACGAAAATAGAAATAAATGTAAATAATATCTATGTGCATCGAAGTTAAAAGAAAATGGCTCTGAATATTATCTGATAGAAAAAATTTACAATGCCTTATTCTACTCTGTTTTGGAGTATATACACCAACTCAGTATGGTCTCTCATGTAAAATACCGAAATTCTAATTTTACGTTTATCGAAAAAAATTTAAATATTATCTAGGCACCCCAATGTTAAAAACAAAATTGCTCTGTATGTAGTCTGTCAGAAAAAATATACAATGCCCAATTCTACTCTGTTTTGCAGTATATACACCAACTCTGTATGCTCGCTCATGTTAAATACAAAAATTCTATATTTAAGCGAATCGAAAAAAATCTAAATTTTATCTAGGCACCCCAATGTTAAAAGCAAAATTGCTCTGAATATAATCTGTCAGATAAAAAATACAATGCCCTTTTCTACTCTGTTTTGTAGTATATACACCAACTCAGCATGCTCTCTCATGTAAAATACAGATATTCTATATTTAAGCGAATCGAAAAAAAATCTAAATATTATCTAGGCTCCCCTATGTTAACAGCAAATTTGCTCTGAATATAATCTGTCACAAAAAATATACAATGCCCCTTTCTACCCTGTTTTGAAGCATATACACCAACTCAACATGCTCTCTCAGGTAAAATACCGAAATTCTAATACTACGCGAATCGAAAAAAGTCTAAATAATATCTAGGCGCACCAAAGATAAAAGAAAATGGCTCTGAGTATAGTCTGTTAGAGAAAATATACAATGCCTTATACTACTCCGTTTCGGAGTATATACATCAACTCAGAATGCTCTCTCATGTAAAATAGAGAAATTCTAATTTTACACGTATCAAAAAAATATAAATATTATGAAGGTAACCCAATGTCAAAAGCAAAATTGCTCTGAATATAATCTGTCAGAAAAAATATACAATGCCCTATTCTACCCTTTTTTGGAGTATATACACCAACTCCATATGCTCTCTCATGTAAAATACAGAAATTCTATATTTAAGCGAATCGAAAAAAATCTAAATATTATCTAGGCACCCCAATGTTAAAAACAAAATTTCTCTGAATATCATCTGTCAGAAAAAATATACAATACCCTCTTCTACTCTTTTTTGGACTATATACACCAACTCCATATGCTCTCTCATGTAAAATACAGAAATTCTAATTTTACCCGAATCGAAAATATGTAAATATTATCTAGGCACCTTAATGTTAAAAACAAAATTGCTCTAAGTATAATCTGTCAGAAAAAATATAACATGCCCTATTATACTCTGATTTGGAGTATATAAGGCAACTCACTCTGCTCTCTCATGTAAATTACCGAAATTATAATTTTACATGAATCGAAAAAATGTAAATATTATCTAGCCACCCGAATGTTAAAAGGAAAATTGCTCTGAATACAATGTGTCAGAAAAAATATACAATGCCCTTTTCCACTTTGTTTTGGAGTATATACACCAACTCAATATGCTCTCTCATGTAAAATACCGAAATCCTAATTTTACACGAATCGAAAAAAATCTAAATAATATCTATGTGCCCCAAAGTTGAGAGAAAATGTCTCTGAATACAGTCTGTTAGAAAAAATATACAATGACTTATTCTACTTTGTTTTGGAGTATATACACAAACTCAGTATGCTCTCTCCTGTAAAATAGAGAAATTATAATTTTACGTTAATTTAAAAAAATCTAAATATTATCTAGGCACCCCAAAGTTAAAAACAAAATTGCTCTTAATATAATCTGTTATAAAAAATATACAATGCCCTATTCTACTATATTTTGGGGTATACACTCCAATTCCATATGCTCTCTCATGTCAAATACAGAAATTCTATATTTAAGCGGATCGAAAAAAATCTAATTATCTAGGCACCCCAATGTTAAATAAAAAATTGCTCTGCATATAATCTGTCACAATAAATATACAACGCCCTTTTCTACTCTGTTTTGAAGTATATACACCAACTCAATATGCTCTTTCATATAAAATAAAGAAATTCTAATTTTACGCAAATCAAAATAAATATAAATAATATCTATGTGCACCGAAGTTAAAAGAAAATGGCTCTGAATATTTTCTGATAGAAATAATTTACAATGCCTTATTCTACTCTGTTTTGGAGTATATACACCAATTCAGTATGCTATCTCATGTAAAATACAGAAATTCTAATTTCAGCTGAATCGATAAAATCTAAATATTATCTAGGCACCCCAATGTTAAAAACAAAATTCTCTGAATATAATCTGTCAGAAAACATATGCAATGCCCTATTCTACTCTGTTTTGGAGTACATAAACCAACTCAGTATGCTCTCTCATGTAAATTACCGAAATTCTAATTTTACGTGAATCAAAATAAATCTAAATATTATATAGGCAACCAAATGTTAAAAGCAAAATTGCTCTGAATACAATGTGTCAGAAAACATATACAATGCCCTTTTCTACTTTGTTTTGGGGTATATACACCAACTCAATATGATTTCTCATGTAAAATAACGAAATTCTAATTTTACGAGAATCGAAAAAACTCTAAATAATATCTATGCGCCCCAAAGTTCAAAGAAAATGTCCCTTAATACAGTCTGTTAGAAAAAATATAGAATGCCTTATTCTACTCTGTTTTGAAGTATATACACAATCTCAGTATGCTCTCTCCTGTACAAAAAAGTAATCTTAAATTTATATGAATCTAAAAAAATCTAAATATTATCTAGACACCCCAAACTTAAAAGCAAAATTGCTCTGAATATTATCTGTCAGAAAAAATATACAATGCTCTATTCTACTCTGTTTTGGAGTATATACACCAACTCCATATGCTCTTTAATGTAAAATACAAAAATTCTATATTTAAGCGAGGAGAGAAAAATCTAAATATTATCTAGGCACTCCAATTTTAAAAGCAAAATTGCTCTGAATATAATCTGTCAGAAAAAATACACAATGCTTTTTTCTACTTTGTTTTGGAGTATATACACCAACTCAATATGCTCTCTCATGTAAAATACCAAAATTCTAAATTTACATGAATTGAAAAAAATCAAAATATTATCTCGGCACCCCAATGTTAAAAACAAAATTTATCTGAATATAATCTGTCAGATAAAATATACAATGCCCTATTCTACTCTATATTGGAATATATACACCAACTCCATATGCTGTCTCATGTAAAATACAGAAATTCTATATTTAATCGATTCGAAGAAAATATAAAATTATCTAGGCACCTCAATGTTAAAAACAAAATTTCTCTGAATATAATCTGTCAGAAAAAATATACAATGCCCTATTCTACTCTGTATTGGAATATATACACCAACTCCATATGTTCTCTCATGTAAAATACAGAAATTCTATATTTAAACGAATCGAAAAAAATCTAAATATTATCTAGGCCCCCCCATGTTAAAAGCAAAATTGCTCTGAATATAATCTGTCAGATAGAATATACAATGACTTTTCTACTCTGTTTTGGAGTATATACACCAACTCAATATGCCCTCTCATGTAAAATACCGAAATTCTAATTTTACCCGAATAGAAGAAATCTAAATATTTTCAAGGCAAACCAATGTTAAAAGCAATATTGCTCTGAATATAGTCAGACAGAAAATATATAAAATGCCCTTTTCTACTCTCTATTGAAGTATATACACCACCTCAATATGCTCTCTCACGTAAAATACAGAAATTCAAAATTTACGTGAATCGAAAAAAATCTAAATAACATCTAGGCGCCCCAAAGTTAAAAGAAAATGGCCCTGAATATAGTCTGTCAGAAAAAATACACAATGCCTTATTCTACTCTGTTTTGGAGTATATACAACAACTCAGTAAGCTCTCTCATGTAAAATAACGAAATTGAAATTTTACCCTAATCGAAAAACTCCAAATAATATATAGGCGACCCAAAGTTTAAAGAAAACGGATCTGAATATAGTCTGTTAGAAAAAATATACAATGCCCTATTCTACTCTGTTTTACAGTATATACACCAACTCAATATGCTCTCTCATGTAAAACACCGAAATTTTACGCTTCTCGAAAAAAATCTAAATAATATCTACTCACCCCAAAGTTAAAAGAAAATGGCTATGAATATAGTCTGTAAGAGAAAATATACAATACCTTATTCTACTCTGTTTTACAGTATATACACCAACTCACTATGCTCCCTCATGTAAAATACCGAAATTCTAAATTTACGCGAATCGAAAAAAATGTAACTAACATCTAGCCACCCCAAAGTTAAAAGAAACTGACTCTGAATATAGTTGTTAGAAAAAATATACAATGCCTTATTCTACTGTGTTTTGGAGTATATACACCAACTCAGTATGCTCCTTCATGTAAAATATCGAAATTCTAATTATACGTGAATCAAAAATAATCTAAATATTATCTAAGCACCTGAATGTAAAAAGCAAAATTTCTCTGAATATAATCTTTCAAAACAAATATACAATGCCCTAATCTAGTCTGTTTTGGAGTATATACACCAAGTCAATATGCTCTCTCATGTAAAGTACCGAAATTCTACTTTTACGCGAATCGAAAAAAATCTAAAGAATATCTAGGCGCCCCAAAGTTAAAAGAAAATGGCTCAGAATATAGTCTGTTAGAGAAAATATAGAATGCCTTATTCTAATATGTTTTGGAGTATATACACCAACTCAGTATGCTCTCTCATGTAAAATAACAAAATTCTAATTTTACGTGAATCGAAAAATATCTAAATAATATCTAGGCACCCCAAAGTTAAAAGAAAATTGCTCTGAATATAGTCTGTTAGGAAAAATATACAATCCCTTATTCTACTATGTTTGAGTATATACACCAACTCAGTATGCTCTCTCATGTAAAATTCAGAAATTAAAATTTTACCCGAATAATAAAAATTTCAATATTATCTAGGCACCCCAATGTTAAAAACAAAATTGCTCTGAATATAATCTGTCATTGAAAATATACAACGATCTTTTCTACTCTGTTTTGCAGTATATACACGAACTCAATATGCTCTCTCATGTAAAATACAGAAATTCTATATTTAACCGAATCAAAAAAAAATCTAAATATTATCTAGGCACCCCAATGTAAAAAGAAAAATTGCTCTGAATATAAACTGTAAGATAAAATATAAAATGCCCTATTCTACTCTTTTTTGGATTATATACATCAACTCCATATGCTCTCTCATGTAAAATAGAGAAATTCTATATTTAAGCAAGTCGAAAAATATCTAAATATTATCTAGGCACCCCAATGTTAAAAGAAAAATTTCTCTGAATGTAATCTGTCAGAAAAAATATACAATGCCCATTTCCACTTTGAATTGGTGTATATACACCAACTCAATATGCTCTGTCATGTAAAACAACAAAATTCTAATTTTACGTGAATCGATAAAAAACTAAATAATATCTAGGCGCCATAAAGTTAAAAGAAAATGGCTCTGAATATAGTGTGTTAGAAAAAATATACAATGCCTTATTCTACTCTCTCTTAAAGTATATAAACCAACTCAGTGTGCTCTCTCATGTGAAATACCGAAATTATAATTTTAACAAAATCGAAAAAATCTAAATATTATCTAGGCACCCAAATGTTAAAAACAAAATTGCTCTGAATATAATCTCTCAGAAAAAATATACAATGCCCTATTCTACTCTTTTTTGGAGTATATACACCAACTCCATAAGCCCTCTCATGTAAAATACAGAAATTCTATATTTAAGGGATCCAAAAAAATTCTACATATTATCTGGGAACCCCAATGTTAAAAGCAAAATTGATCCCAATATAATCTGTCAGAAATAACATACAATGCCCTTTTCCATTTGTTTTGGAGTATATACACCAACTCAATATGCTCTGTCATGTAAAATACCAAATTTCTAATTTTACGCGAAACGAAAAAAATCTAAATAATATCTAGGCGCCCCAAAGTTAAAGGAAAACGGCTCTGCATATAGTCTGTTAGAAAAAATATACAATGCCTTATTCGACTCTGATTTGAAGTATATACACCAACTCAGTATGCTCTCTCTTGTAAAATACAGAAATTCTAAATTTACGTGAATCGAAAAAAATCTAAATGTTATCTAGACACCCGAATGTTAAAAGCAAAATTGCTCTGAATATAATCTCTCAGAAAAAATATACAATATCCTTTTCTACTCAGTTTTGGAGTATATACACTAACTCAATTAGCTCTCTCATGTAAAATACCGAAATTCTAATTTTACCTGAATCGAAAAAATCTAAATTTTATCTAGGCACCCCAATGTTCAAAACAAAATTGCTCTGACTATGATCTGTCAGAAAAAATATACAATGCCCTATTCTACTTTTTTTTGGAGTATATACACCAACTCAGTATGCTCCCTCATGTAAAATACGGAAATTCTAAATTTACATGAATCGAAATAAATCTAAATATTATCTAGGCACCCCAATGTTAAAAGCAAAATTGATCTGAATATAATCTGTCAGAAAAAATATACAATGCTTCTTTCTACTCTTTTTTGTAGTATATAAACCAACTCAATATGCTCTCTCATGTAAAGTACCGAAATGCTAATTTTAGGAGAATCGAAAAAATCTAAATAATATCTAAGCGCCCCAAAGTTAAAAGAAAATGGCTCTGAATATAGTCTGTTACAAAAAATATACAATTTCTTATTCTACTCTGTTTTGGAGTATATAAACAAACTCCATATGCTCTCTCAAGTAAAATACAGAAATTCTATATTTAAGCGAATCGAAAAAAATATAAATATTATCTAGGCACCACAAGGATAAGGCAAAATTTCTATGAATATAATCCGTCAGAAAATATATACAATGCCCTTTTATACTCTGTTTTGTAGTATATACACCAACTCCATATGCTCTCTCAAGTAAAATACAGAAATTCTATATTTCAGCGAATCGAAAGAAATCTAATTATTATCTAGGCAACCCAATGTTAAAGCAAAATTTCTCTGGATATAATCTGTCATAAAAAATATACAATGCCCTTTACTACTGTGTTTTGCAGTATATAACCAACTCAAATGCTCTCTCATGTAAAATACAGAAATTCTAATTTATGCAAATCAAAAAAATCTAAATAATATCTAGGCGACCCAAACGTAAAAGAAAATGCCTCTGAATGTAGTGTGTTAGAAAAATATACAATGCGTTATTCTACTCTGTTTTGGAGTATATAAACCAAATCAGTATGCTCTCTCATGTAAAATACCGAATTTCCAATTTTGCGTGAATCGAAAAATATCTAAATATTAACTAGGCACCCCAATGTTAAAAACAAAATTGCTCTGAATATAATCTGTCAAAAAAAATATACAAAGCCCTATTCTACTCTGTTTTGTAGTATAGACACCAACTTCATAGGTTCTCTCATGTAAAATACAGAAATTCTACATTTATGCGAATCGAAAAAAATCTAAATATAATCAAGGAACCCCAATGTTTATAGCAAAATTGCTCTGAATATAATGTGTCAGAAAAAATATACAATGCCTTATTCTACTCTGTTTTGTAGTATATACACCAAATCAGTGTGCTCTCTCATGTAAAATACCGAAATTCTATTTTTATGTGAATCGAAAAAAATCTAAATATTATCTAGGCAACCCAATGATAAAACCAAAATTGCTCCGAAAATAATCGGTCAGAAAAAATATACAATGCCCTTTTCCACCCTTTTTTGGAGTATATACACCAACTCAATATGCTCTCTCATGTAAAATACCGAAATTCTAATTTACGTGAATCGAAAAAAATCTAAATAGTATCTAGGCGACCCAAAGTTAAAAGAAAATGGCTCTGAATATAGTCTGTTAGAAAAATATACCATGCCTTATTCTACTCTGTTTTGGAGTATATACACCAAGTCAGTATGCTCTCTCATGTAAAATACCGAAATTCTAATTTTACCCGAATTGAAAAAAGCTAAATATTATCTAGGCAACCCCAATGTTGAAAACAATATTGTTCTGGGTATAATCTGTCAGAGAAAAAATACAATGCTCTTTTCTACTCTGTTTTGTAGTATATACACCAACTCAATATGCTCTTTCATGCAAAATACAAAAACTCTAATTTTACCAGAATCGAAAAATCTAAATATTATCAAGGCACCCCAATGTAAAAAACAAAACTGCTCTGAATATAATCTGTCAGAAAAAATATACAATGCCCTATTCTACTGTTTTGGAGTATATACACCAACTCCTTATGGTCCCTCATGTAAAATACAGAAATTCTATATTTAAGTGAATCGAAAAAATCTAAATATTATCTAGGCACCCGAAGGTTAAAAGCAAAATTTCTCTGAATATAATCTGTCAGAAATAATATATAATGCCCTATTCTATGCTGTTTTGGAGTATATACACCAACTCCATATGCTTTCTCATGTATAATACTGAAATTCTAATTTTACGTGAATGGAAAAAAACCTAAAGAATATTTAGGCATTTCAAAGTTAAAAGAAAATGGCTCTGAATATAGTCTGTAAGAAAAAATAAACAATACCTTATTCTACTCTGTTTTGGAGTATATACACCAACTCAGTATGCTCTCTCATGTAAAATACCGAAATTCTAATTTTACCCGAATCGAAAAAATCTAAATATGATCTAGGCACCCCAATGTTAAAAACAAAAGTGCTCTGAATATAATCTGTCAGAAAAAATATACAATACCCTATTCTACTGTTTTTTGGTGTATATAAACCAACTCAGTATGCTCTCTCACGTAAAATAGAGAAATTCTAAATTTACGTGGATCTAAAAAAATCTGAATATTATCTAGGCACCCCAAAGTTAAAAGCAAAATTGCTCTGAATATAATCTTTCAGAAAAAATATACAATGCCCTATTCTACTCTGTTTTGGAGTATATACACCAACTCCATATGCTCTCTTAAGTAAAATACAGAAATTCTATATTTAAGCGAATAGAGAAAATCAAAATTTTATCTAGGCAATACAATGTTAAAAGCAAAATTGCTCCGAATATTATCTGTCAGAAAAAATATCCAATGGTCTTTTCTGTTCTGTTATGGTTTATATACACCAACTCAATGTGGCCTCTCATGTAAAATACCGAAATTCTAGGTTTACGCAAATCGAACAAAATCTAAATAATATCTACGCGCCCCAAAGTTAAAAGAAAATGGCTCTGAATATAGTCTGTTAAAAAAATATACAATACCTTATTATACTCTGTTTTACTGTATATACACTAACTCAGTATGCTCCCTCATGTAAAATAACGAAATTCTAAATTTACGTGAATCGAAAAAAATGTAAATAACATCCAAACGCCCCAAAGTTAAAAGAAAATGGCTCTGAATATAGTCTGTTAGAAAAAATATACAATGACTTATTCTACTTTGATTTGGAGTATATACACAAACGAAGTATGCTCTCTCATGTAAAATACAGAAATTCTAATTTCACCCGAATCGAAAAAATCTAAATATTATCTAGGCACCGCAATGTTAAAAACAAAATTGCTCTGAATATCATCTGTCAGAAAAAATATACAATGCCCTATTCTACTCTTTTTTGGAGCGTATACGCCAACTCCATATGCTCTCTCATGTAAAATACAGAAATTCTAATTTTACCCGAATCATAAAAATCTCAATATTATCTAGGCACCCCAATGTTACAAACAAAACTGCTCTGAATATAAACTGTCAGAAAAAATATACAATGACCTATTCTACTCTGTTTTGGAGTATATACACCAACTCCATATGCTCTCTCATGTTAAATACAGAAATTCCATATTTAAGCGAATTGAAAAAAATCTAAATATTTTCTACGCACCACAATGTTAAAAGCAAAATTGCTCTAAATATAATCTGTCAGAAGAAATATACAATGCCCTTTTCTACTCAGTTTTGTAGTGTATACACCAACTCAATATGCTCTCTCGTGTAAAATACCGAAATTCTAATTTTAAGTGAATTGATAAATTTCTAAATATTGTCTAGGCACCGCAATGTTAAAAACAAAATTGCTCTGAATAAAATCTGTCAGAAAAAATGTACAATGCCATTTTCTACTCTGTTTCGTAGTATATACACCAACTTTATATGCTCTCTCATGTAAAATACAGAAATTCTAAATTTCCAAGAATCGAGAAAAATCTAAATATTATCTAGGCACCCCAATGTTAAAAGGAAAATTGCTCTGAATATAATATGTCAGTAAAAGTATACAATGCCCTTTTCTACTCTGTTTTGTAGTACATACACCAACACAATATGCTCTGTCATGTAAAATACAGAAATTCTAATTCTACCCGAATCAAAAAAATATAAATATTATGAAGTCACGCCAATGTTAAAAACAAAATTGCTCTGAATATAATCGGTCAGAAATAATATACAATGCCCTATTCTACCCAGTTTTGGACCTTATACACCAACTCAGTATGCTCTCTCATGTAAAATACCGAAATTCTAATTTTATGTGAATCGAAAAAATATAAATATTATCTAGGCACCACAATGTTAAAAACAATATTGCTCTGAATATAACCTGTCAGAAAAACTATACAATGCCCTATTCTACTCTGTTTTTGAGTATATACAACAACTCCATATGCTCTCTCATGTAAAATATAGAAATTCTACATTTAAGCGAATCGAAAAACTCTAAATATTATCTAGGCACCTCAATGTTAAAAGCAAAATTTCTCTGAATATCATCAGTCAGAAAAAACATACAATGTCCTATTCTACTTTGTTTTGGAGTATATACACCAACTCCATATGCTCTCTCGTGAAAAATACAGAAATACTATATTTACAGAAATCAAAAATATCTAAATATTATCTAGGCACCCCAATGTAAACAGCAAAATTTATCTGAATATAATCTGTCAGAAAAAATACACAATTGCATTTTCTACTTTGTTTTGTAGTATATACACCTACTCAATATGCTCTCTCATGTAAATTACCGAAATTCTAATTTTACACGAATCGAAAAAAATCTAAATAATATCAAGGCGCCCCAAAGTTTAAAGAAAATGGCTCTTTATATAGTCTGTTAGAGAAAATATACAGTGCCTTATTCTACTCTGTTTTGGAGTATATACACAAACTCAGCATGCTCTCTCATGTAAAATACAGAAATTGTGTATTTAAGCGAATCGAAACAAATCTAAATAATATCTAGGCACCCGAATGTTAAAATCTAAATTCCT
This sequence comes from Callithrix jacchus, assembly GCF_049354715.1. Classification (NCBI taxonomy): domain Eukaryota; kingdom Metazoa; phylum Chordata; class Mammalia; order Primates; family Cebidae; genus Callithrix; species Callithrix jacchus. Next base: position 127,558,186 of record NC_133513.1, on the reverse strand, counting down.
CTGAATATAATCTGTCAGAAAAAATATAAAATGCCCTTTTCTACTCTGTTTTTAGTATATACAGCAACTCAATATGCTCTCTCATGTAAAATACAGAAACTCTAATTTTAGCGAAATCGAAAAAATCTAAATATTATGTAGGCACCCCATGTTAAAAACAAAATTGCTCTGAATGTAATCTGTCAGAAAAAATATACAACGCCCTACTCTACTGTTTTTTGGAATATATACAGAAACTCCATATGCTCTCTCATGTAAAATACCGAAAGTGTAATTTTACGCGATTCGAAAAAAAACTAAATAATATCCAGGCGCCCCAACGTTCCAAATAAATAGCTCTGAATATAGTCTGTTAGAAAAAATATATAATGCCTTATTCTACTTTGTTTTGGAGTATATACACCAACTCCATATGCTCTCTCATGAAAATACAAAAATTCTAATTCTACCCAAATCGAAAAAATGTAAATATTGTCTAGGCACCCCAATGTTAAAAACAAAATTGCTCTGAATATAATCTGTCAGAAATATTATACAATGCCCTATTCTACTCTGCTTTGGAGTATATACACCAACTCAGTATGCTCTCTCATGTAAAATACTGAAATTCTAATTGTACGTGAATCAAGAAAATTCTAAATATTATCCAGGCACCACAATGTTAAAAGCAAAATTGCTCTGAATATAATTTGTTAGAAAAAATACACAATGCCATTTTCTACTCTGTTTTGGAGTATATACACCACTTCAATATGGTCTCTCACGTAAAACACCGTAATTATAATTTTACGCAAATCGAGAATTCTAAATAATATCTAGGCGCCCCAAAGTTAAAAGAAAATGGCTCTAAATATAGTCTGTTAGAAAAAAGATACAATGCCTTATTCTACTCTGTTTTGGAGTATATACACCAACTCAGTATGCTCTCTCATGTAAAATACAAAAATTCTAATTTCACCCGAATGAAAAAAATCTAAATATTATCCAGGTACACGAAGTTAAAAGCAAAATTGCTCTGAATATAATCTGTCAGAAAAAATATACAATGCCATATTCTACTTTATTTTGGAGTATATACACCAACTCAATATGCTCTCTCTCATGTAAAATACAGAAATTCTATATTTAAGCGAATCGAAAAAAATCTAAATATTATCTAGGCACCGCAATGTTAAAAACAAAATTTCTCCGAATATAATCTGTCAGAAAAAAATATACAATGCCCTCTCTACTCTTCTTTCGATTATATACATCAACTCCATATGCTCTCATGTAAAATACAGAAATTCTATATTTAAGCGAATCAAAAAAATCTAAATATTATCTACGCACCCTAACGTTAAAAGCAAAAGTCCTGTGAATATATTCGGTCAGAAAAAATATACAATGCCCTTTTCTACTCGGTTTTGCAGAATATACAGCAACTCAATATGCTCTCTCATGTAAAATACAGAAATTCTAATTTTACCCGAATCGAAAAAATCTAAATATAATCTAGGCACCTTTATGTTAAAAGCAAAATTGCTCTGAATATAATCTGTCATAAAAATTATACAATGCCCTTTTCTACTCTGTACTGGAGTATATACACCAACTCAATATGCTCTCTCATGTAAAATACCCAAATTCTAATTTTACGCTAATCGAAAAAAATCTAAATAATATCTAGGTGCTTCAAAGTTTAAAGAAAATGGCCCTGAATATAGTCTGTTAGAACAAATATACAATGCCTTATTTTACTATGTTTTGGAGTATATACACGAACTCAGTATGCTCTCTCGTGTAAAATACCGAAATTCTAATTTTACCCGAATCGAAAAAATCTAAATATTATCTAGGCACCCCAATGTTAAAACAAAATTGCTCTGAATATAATCTGTCAGAAAAATTACACAATGAATTATTCTACTCTGTTTTGGAGTATATACACCAACTCTACCTGCTCTCTCATGTAAAGTACAGAAATTCGATATTTAAGAGAATCGAAAAAAATCAAAATATTATCTAGGCACCATAATGCTAAAAGAAAAATTGCTGAGAATATAATCTGTCAGAAAAAATATACAATGCCCTTTTCTACTCTGTTTTGTAGTATATACACCAACTCAATATGCTCTCTCATGTAAAATAACGAAATTCTAATTTTACGTGAATCGAAAAAAATCTAAATAATATCTAAGCGACCCAAAGTTAAAAGAAATTGCTCTGAATATAATATGTCAGAAAAAATATACAATGCCTTTTTCTACTCTGTTTTGGAGTATATACACCCACTTAATATGCTCTTTCATGTAAAATAGGGAAATTCTAATTATACGTGAATCGAAAAAAACCTAAATAATATCTAGTCGCCCCAAAGTTAATAGAAAATGGCTCTTAATGTAGTCTGTTAGAAAATATATACAATACCTTATATTACTCTGTTTTGGAGTATATAGACCAACTCAGTATGCTCTCTTATGTAAAATACCGAAATTCTAACTTTACGTGAACCGAAAAATATCTAAATAATATTTAGGCACCACAAAGTTAAAAGAAAATGGCTCTGAATATAGTCTGTTAAAGAAAATATACAATGTCTTATTCTACTTTGTATATACACCAACTCAGTATGCTCTATCATGTAAAATAAAGAAATTTTAATTTTACACAAAACAAAAAAATCTAAATATTATCTAGGCACCCCAATGTTAAAACAAAATTTCTCTGAATATAATCTGTCAGAGTAAATATACAATGCCCTATTGTACTCTGTTGTGGAGTATATACACCAACTCCATATTTTCTGTCTGCGAAATACAAAAATTCTATATTTAAGCGAATCGATAAACATCTAAATATTATCTAGGCACCCCAATGTTAAAAGCAAAATTGCTCTGAATATAATCTCTCTGACAAAATATACAATGCCTTATTCTACTCTGTTGGAGTATATACACCAACTCCATTTGCTCTCTCATGTAAAATACAGAAATGCTAATTTTACGCAAATCGAAAAAAATCTAAATAATATCTAGGCACCCCAAGTTAAAAGAAGATGGCTCTGAATATAGTCTGTTAGAAAAAATATACAATGATTTATTCTACTTTGTTTTGGAGTATATAAAGCAACTCAGTATGCTCTATCATGTAAAATAATGAAATTCTAATTTTAACCGAATCGAAAAAATATGAATATTATCTTGGCACCCCAATGTTTAAAACAAAATTGCTCTGACTATAATCTATCAGAAAAAATATACAATTCCCTATTCTACACTATTTTGGAGTATATACACCCACTCCATATGCTCTCTCATGTAAAATACAGAAATTCTATATTTAAGCGAATCGAAAAAAATCTAAATATTATCTAGGCACCCCAATGTTAAAAACAAAATTGCTCTGAATATAATTTGTCAGAAAAAATACACAATGCTTTTTTCTACTCTGTTTTGGAGTATATACACCAACTCAATATGCTCTCTCACGTAAAATACCGAAATTATATTTTTACGTGAATCGAAAATTCTGAATAATATCTAGGCGCCTCCAAGTTAAAAGAAAATGGCTCTGAATATAGTCTGTTAGTAAAAATATACAATGCCTTATTCTACTCTGTTTTGGAGTATATAAACCAACTCAGTATGCTCTCTCATGTAAAATACCAAAATTCAAATTTTACGCGAATCAAAAAAACCTAAATATTATGTAGGCAACCCAATCTTAAAAGCAAAATTGCTGCGAATATAATCTGTCGGAATAAATATCCAATGTTATTTTCTACTCCGTTTTGGTGTATATACACCAACTCAATATACTCTTTCATGTAAAATACCGAAATTCGAATTTTACGCGATTCGAAAAAAATCTAAATAATATCTACACGCCCCAAAGTTAAAAGAAAATGTCTCTGAATATAGTCTGTTAGAAAAAATATACAATACCTTATTCTACTCTGTTTTACAGTATATAGACAACTCAGTATGCTCCCTCATGTAAAATACCGAAATTCTAAATTTACGCGAATCGAAAAAAATGTAAATAACATCTAGGCGCCCCAAAGTTAAACGAAAATGGCTCTGAATATAGTCTGTTAGAAAAAATAAACAATGCCTAATTCTACTCTGTTTTGGAGTATATACACCAACTCAGTATGCTCTCTCATGTAAAATACAGAAATTCTAATTTCCCCCGAATCGAAAGAATCTAAATATTATCTAGGCACTGCAATGTTAAAAACAATCTTGCTGTGAATATCATCTGTCAGAAAAAATATACAATGCCCTATTCTACTCCTTTTTGGAGTATATACACCAACTCCATATGCTCTCTCATGTAAAATACAGAAATTCTAATTTTACCCGAATCGAAAATATCTAAATATAATCTAGGCACCCCAGTGATAAAAACGAAATTGCTCTGAATATAATGTGTCAGAAAAAATATACAAAGCCCTTTTCCACTCTGTTTTGTAGTATATACACCAACTCACTAGGCTCTCTCATGTAAAATACCAAAATTCTAATTTTACGTGAATCGAAAATAATCTAAATATTATCTAGGCACTTGAATGTTAAAAGCAATTTGTCTCTGAATATGATCTTTCACCAAAAATATACAATGCCCTAATCTAGTCTGTTTTGGAATATATACAGCAACTCCATAAGCTCTCTAATGTAAAACACAGAAATTCTATATTTAAGCGAATCGAAAAAAATCTAAATATTATCTAGACACACCAATGTTAAAAGCAAAATCGCTCTGAATATAATCTGTGAGAAAAAATATACAATGCCATTTTCTACTCTGTTTTGGATTATATACACCAACTCAATATGCTCTCTCATGTAAAATACCGAAATTCTAATTTTACGCGAATCGAAAAAATCTAAATATTATCTAGGCACCACAAGGTTAAAAGAAAATGGCTTCGAATATAGTCTGTTAGAAAAAATATACAATGCCTTATTCTACTCTGTTTTGGGGTATATAAACCAACTCAGTATGCTCTCTCATGTAAAATAATGAAATTCTATATTAAAGCGAATCAAAATAAATCTAAATATTATTTAGGCACCCCAATGTTAAAAGCAAAATTGCTCTGAATATAATCTGTCAGAAAAAATATACAATGCACTTTTCTACTTAGTTTGTTGTATATACACCAACTCAATATGCTCTGTCATTTAAAATAACGAAATTCAAATTTTACGTGAATCGAAAAGATCTAAATAATATCTAGGCACCCCAAAGTTAAAAGAAAATGATTCTGACTATAGTCTGTTAGAAAAAAGATACAATGCCGTATTCTACTCTGTTTTGGATTATATACACCAACTAAGTATGCTCTTTCATGTAAAATAATGAAATTCTAATTTTACGTGAATAGCAAAAAACCTAAATATTATCTAGGCTCCCCAATGTAAACAGCAATATTACTCTGAATATAATCTGTCAGAAAAAATATACAATGCCCTATTCTACCCTGTTTTGGAGTATATAAAACAACTCAGTGTGCTCTTTCATGTAAAATACCGAAATTCTAATTTTACGTGAATCGAAAAAAATATAAATATTTTCTAGGCACCCCAAAGTTAAAAACAAAATTGCTCTGAATATTATATGTTAGAGAAAATATACAATGCCCTATTCTACTTTGTTTTGGAGTATATACACAAACTCAGTATGCTCTCTCATGTAAAATACCGAAATTCTAAATTTACATTAATCGCAAAAAATCGAAATATTACCTAGGCACCACAATGTTAACAGCAAAATTTCTCTGAATTTAATCTGTCAGAAAAAATATACAGTGCCCTTTCGTACTCTTTGTTGTAGTATATACACCAACTCAATATGCTCTCATGTAATGTACAGAAATCTTAATTTTACCCGAATCGAAAAAATCTAAATATTATTTAGGCACTTCAATGTTAAAAACAAAATTACTCTGAATATACTCGGTAAGAGAAAATATACAATGCCCTATTCTACATTGTTTTGTAATATATACACCAATCAATATGCTCTCTAATGTAAAATACCGAAATTCTAATTTTACGCGAATCGAAATAAATCTATATAATATGTAGGTGCCCGAAAGTTAAAAGAAAATGGCTCTAAATATAGTCTGTTAGAAAAAATAGACAATGCCTTATTCTACTTTGTTTTGGAGTATATAAACCAACTCAGTATGCTCTCTTATGTAAAATACCAAAATTCTAAATTTACGTGAATCGAAAAAAATCTAAATATTATCTATGCACCCGAATGTCAAAAGCGATATTGCTCTGAAAATACTGTCAGAAAAAATATACAATGCCATTTTCTACTTTGTTTTGGAGTATATACACTAACTCTATATGCTCTCTCATGTAAAATACAGAAATTCTAATTTTACGCGATTTCAAAAAAATCTAAATTATATCTAGGAGTTCCAAACTTAAAAGAAAATGGCTCTGAATATAGTCTGTTAGAAAAAAATATACAACACCTTTTTCTACTTTGTTTTGGAGTATATACACCAACTCAGAAAGGTCTCTCATGTAAAATACCGAAATTCTAATTTTACGCGAATCGAATTAAATCTAAAAAATATCTAGGCGCCTCAAAGTAAAAAAAAAATGGCTCTGAATACCGTCTGTTAGAAAAAATATATAATGCCCTTTCTACTCTGTTTTGGGGTATATACACCAACTCAATATGCTCACTCATGTAAAATACCAAAATTCTAATTTTACGCGAATCGAAAGAAATATAAATAATATCTAGGCGCCCCAAAATTAAAATAAAATGGCGCTGAATATAATCTGTTAGAAAAAATATAAAATGCCTTATTCTACTCTGTTTTGGAGTATATACACCAACTCAGTATGCTCTCTCATATAAAATATCGAAATTCTAATTTTACGTTAATCGAAAAAAATCTAAATATTATCTAGGCACCGCTATGTTGAAAACAAAATTTCTCTGTATAAAATCTGTCAGAAAAAATATACAATGCCCTATTCTACTCTGTTTTGTAGTATATACACCGACTCAATATGCTCTGTCATGTAAAATACAGAAATTCTAATTTTACGCCAATCGAAAAAAATCTGAAAAATATCTAGACGCCCGAAAATTAAAAGAAAATGGCTCTGAATATAGTCTGTTAGAAAAAATATAGAATGCCTTATTCTAATGTGTTTTGGAGTATATACACCAACACAATGTGCTCTCTCATGTAAAATACCGAAATTCTAATTTTACGGGAATCCAAAAAAATCTTAATAATAACTAGGCGCGCCAAAGTTAAAAGAAAATGGCTCTGAATATAATCTGTTAGAAAAAATGTACAATGCCATATTCTACTCTGTCTTGAAGTATATACACCGACTCAGTATGCTCTCTCATGTAAAATAGAAAAATTCTAATTTTACCCGAATCGAAAAAATCTAAATATTGTCTAGGAACCCCAATGTTAAAAACAAAATTGCTCCGAATATAGTCTGTCAGAGAAAATATAAAATGCCCTATTCTACTCTTTTTTGGAGTATATACACCAAATCCATATGCTCTCTAATGTAAAATACTGAAATTCTATATTTAAGCGAATCGAAAATAATCTAAATATTATCTAGGCACCCCAATGTTATAAAGAAAATTGCTATGAATATACTCTTTCATAAAAAATATACAATGCCCTATTCTACTTTGTTTTGGAGTATATACACCAACTAGATATGCTCTGTCATTTGAAATACAGAAATTCTCTATTTAAGCAAATCGAAAGAAACCTAAATATTATATAGGCACCCCAATATTTAAAGCAAAATTGCTCTTAATATAATCTGTCAGAAAATCTATAGAATGACCTATTCTAGTCTTTTTTAGAGTATATACACCAACTCAGTATGCTCTCTCATGTAAAATATTGAAATTCTAATTTTACGTGAATCGAACACCATCTAAATAATATCTAGGCTTTCCAAAGTTAAAAGAAAATGGCTCTGAATGTAGTCTGTTAGAAAAAATATACAATGCCTTATTCTACTCTGTCTTGAAGTATATACACCAGCTCACAATGCTCTCTCATGTAAAATACAGAAATTCTAATATTAACCGAATCGAAAAAATCTAAATATTATTTAGGCACCCAAAAGATGAACACAAAATTGCTCTGAATATATTCTGTCAGAAAAAATATACAATGCCGTATTCTACTCTGTTTTGGAGTATATACACCAACTCCATATGCTCTCTCATGTAAAATACAAAAAATCTATATTAAAGGGAATCTTAAAAAATCTAAATATGATCTTGGCACCCCAAAGTTAAAAGCAAAATTTCTCTGAATATAATCTGTCAGAAAAAATATACAGTGCCCTTTCGAACTCTGTTTTGTAGGATATACACCAACTCAATATGCTCTATCATGTAAGATACAGAAATTCTAATTTTACCCGAATCGAAAAAATCTAAATATTATCTAGGCACACCAATGTTATAAACAAAATTGCTCTGAATATTCTCTGTAAGAGAGAATATACAATGCTCTATTCTACATTGTTTTATAATATATAAACCAACTCAATATGCTCTCTAATGTAAAATACCAAAATTCTAATTTTACGCGAATTGAAATAAATCTATATAATATCTAGGTGCCTCATGGTTAATAAAAAATGGCTCTCAATGTAGTCTGTTAGAGAAAATAGACAATGCCTTATTCTACTTTGTATTGGAGTATATACACCAACTCATTATGCTCTCTTATGTAAAATACCAAAATTCTACATTCACGTGAATCGAAAAAATCTAAATATTATCTATGCACCCGAATGTTAAAAGCAAAATTGCTCTGAATACACTCTGTCAGAAAAAATATACAATGCCCTTTTCTACTCTGTTTTGGAGTATATACACCAACTCAATATGCTCTCTCATGTAAAATACCGAAATTCTAATTTTACACGATTCGAAAAAAATCTAAATTATATCTAAAAGCCCCAAACATAAAAGAAAACGGCTCTGAATATAGTCCATTAAAAAAAATATACAATGCCTTATTCTACTTTGTTTTGGAGTATATACACCAACTCAGTATGCTCTCTCATGTAAAATACCGAAATTCTAATTTTCCGTGAATTGGAAAAAATCTAAAGATTATCTAGACACCCCAATGTTAAAAACAAAACTGCTCTGAATATAATCTGTCAGAAAATATATATAATGCCCTATTCTACTTTGTTTCGGAGTATATACAACAACTCCAGATGCTCTCTTTTGTAAAATACAGAAATTCTAACTTTACCCGAATCGAAAAAAATCTAAATAATATTTATTTGCCCCAAAGTTAAAAGAAAATGGCTCTGAATATAGTCTGTTAGAAAAAATATACAATGCCTTATTCTACTATGTTTTGGAGTATATACACCAACTCAGTAGGCTCTTTCATGTCAAATACCGAAATTTTAATTTTATGCGAATCGAATAAAATCTAAATAATATCTAGGCTCCCCAAAGTTAAAAGAAAATGGCTCTGAATGCAGTCTGTTAGAAAAAATATATAACGCCCATTTCAACTCTGTTTTGGAGTATATACACCAACTCTATATGCTCTCTCATGTAAAATATGAAAATTCTAATTTTATGTGAATCGAAAAGGATCTAAATAATTTCTGGGCACCTCAAAGTTAAAAGAAAATGGCTCTGAATATAGTCTGTTAGAAAAAATATGCAATGTCTTATTCTACACTGTTTTGGAGTATATACAACAACTCAGTATGCTCTCTCATGTAAAATACAGAAATTCTAATTTTACCAGAATCGAAAAATCTACATATTATCTAGTCACCCCAATGTTAAAAACAAAATTTCTCTGAATATAATCTGTCAGAAAAAAATATACAATGCCCTTTTCTACTCTGTTTTAAAGTATATACACCAACTCCATATACTCTCTCATGTAAAATACAGAACTTCTATATCTAAGCGAATCTAAAAATATCCTAATATTATTTAGGAAACCCAATGTTAAAAACAAATTTGCTCTGAATATATTCTGTCAGAAAAAATATGCAATGCCTTCTTATACCGTGTTTTGGAGTATATACACCAACTCCATATGCTCTCTCATGTAAAATAGAGAAATTGTATATTTAAGCGAATCGAAAAAAATCTAAGTATTATCTAGGCACCCCAATGTTAAAAACAAAATTGCTCTGAAAATAATCTGTCAGAAAAAATATACAATGCCCATTTTTACTCTGTTTTGGCGTATATTCACTCACTCAATATGCTCTCTAATGTAAAATACCGAAATTCTTATTTTACATGAATCGAAAAAAATGTATATAACATCTAGGTGCCCCAAAATTATATAAAAATAGCTCTGAATATAGTCTGTCAGAATAAATATACAATGCCTTATTCTATGCTGTTTTGGAGTATATACACCAACTCAGTATGCTCTCTCATGTAAAATACAGAAATTCTATATTTAAGCAAATCGATAAAAATCTGAATATTAACTAGGCACCCCAATATTAAAAACAAAATTGCTCTGAATATATTCTGTCAGAGAAAATTTACAATGCCATATTCTACATTGTTTTGGAGGATATACACCAACCGAATATGCCCTTTCATGTAAAATATCGAAATTATAATTTTACGTAAATCAAAGAAAATCTAAATAATATCGAGGTGACACAAAGTTAAAAGAAAATGGCTCTGAATATACTCTCTTAGAAAAAATATACAATGCCTTATTCTCCTTTTTTTTGTAGTATATAAGCCAACTCAGTATGCTCTGTCATGTAAAATAACCAAATTCTAATTTTACCTGAATCAAAATAAATCTAAATATTATCTAGGCACCCGAATGTTAAAAGCAAAGTTGCTCTGAAAATAATCTGTCAGAAAAAATACACAATGCCCATTTTTACTCTGTTTTGGCGTATATTCACTCACTCAATATGCTCTCTCATGTAAAATACCGAAATTCTTATTTTACGTGAATCGAAAAAAATGTATATAATATCTAGGCGCCCCAAAATAATATAAAAATAGCTCTGAATATAGTCTGTCAGAATAAATATACAATGCCTTATTCTACGCTGTTTTGGAGTATATACCCCAACTCAGTATGCTCTCTCATGTAAAATACAGAAATTCTATATTTAAGCGAATCGATAAAAATCTGAATATTAACTAGGCACCCCAATATTAAAAACAAAATTGCTCTGAATATAATCTGTCAGAAAATAATATACAATGCCCTATTCTACTCTGTTTTGGAGTATATACACCACCTCCATAAGCTCTCTCGTGTAAAATACAGAAATTCTATATTAAAGAGAATCGAAAAAAATCTAAATATGATCTAGGCACCCCAAAGTTAAAAGCAAAATTGCTCTGAATATAATCTGTCAGAAAAAATATACAGTGCCCTTTCATACTCTGTTTTGTAGTATATACACCAACTCAATATACTCTCTCATGTAACATACAGAAATTCTAATATTACCCGAATCAAAAAAATCTAAATATTATCTAGGCACCCGAATGGTAAAAGCAAAATTGCTCTGAATATACTCTGTCAGAAAAAATATACAATGCTGTTTTCTACTCGGTTTTGGAGTATATACACCAACTCAATATGCTCTCTCATGTAAAATACCGAAATTCTAATTTTACGTGATTCGAAAAAAATCTAAATGTTATCTAGGCACCCCAATGTTAAAAACAAAACTGCTCTGAATATAATCTGCCAGAAAATATATATAATGTTCTCTTCTACTCTGTTTCGGAGTATATACACCAACTCAGTATGCTCTCTTATGTAAAATACCTAAATTCATATTTTACGTGTATCGAAAAAAATCTAAATATTATATAGGCACCCCAATGTTAAAAACAAAATTGCTCTGAATATAACCTTTCAGAACCAATATACAATGCCCTATTCTACTCTGTTTTGGAGTATATACACCAACTAAGTATGCTCTATCATGTAAAATATCGAAATTCTAATTTTATGTTAATCGAAAAAATCTAAATATTATCTAGGCACCCCAATGTTAAAAGCAAAATTACTCTGAATATAATCTGTCAAAAAATATACAATGCCTTATTGTACTTTCTTTTGGAGTATATACACCAACTCAATATGCTTTCTCATGTAAAATACCAAAATTCGAATTTTACGTGAATCGAAAAAAATCTAAATAATATCTAGGCTTCTTAAATTTAATAGAAAATGGCTCTGAATATAGTCTGCTGGAAAAAATATACAATGCCTTATTCTACTCTGTTTTGGAGCATATACACCAGCTCAGTATGCTCTCTCAGGTAAAATACCAAAACTCTAATCTTACGCGAATCGAAAAAAATCTAAATAATATCTAGACGCCCAAAAGATTAAAGAAAATTTCTCTGAATATAGTCTATAAGATAAAATATAAAATGCCTTATTCTACTCTGTTCTGGAGTATATATAACACCTCAGTATGCTCTCTCATGTAAAATACCGAAATTCTAAATTTACATGAATCAAAAAGAATCTAAATATTATCTAAGCACCCCACTTTTAAAAGAAAAATTGCTCTTAATATAATCTGTCAGAAAAAATATACAATGCCTTATTCTACTCTGTTTTGGAATATATACACCTACTCCATATACTCTCTCATGTAAAATACAAAACTTCTATATTTAAGTGAATCGAAAATTATCCTAATATTATCTAGAAAACCCAATGTTAAAAACAAATTTGCTCTGAATATAATCTGTCAGAAAAAATATACAATGCCATCTCATATCCTGTTTTGGAGTATATAGACCAACTCCATATGCTCTCTCATGTAAAATAGAGAAATTCTATATTTAAGCGAATCGATAAAAATCTAAATATTATCTAGGCACCCCATTGTTTTAAGCAAAATTGCTTTTAATATAATCTGTCAGAAAAAATATACAATGCCTTATTCTACTCTGTTTTAAAGTATATACACAAACTAAGTATGCTCTCTCATGTAAAATACAGAATTCATAAATTACGCGAATCGAAAATTCTAAATAATACCTAGGCGCACCAAAGTTAAAAGAAAATGGCTCTGAATATAATTTGTCAGAAAAAATATACAATGCCCTTTTTACTGTGTTTTGTAGTATATAAATCAACTCAATATGCTCTCTCATGTTAAATACCGAAATTCTAATTTTACACAAATCGAAAACAATGTAAACAATATCTAGGCGTGCCAAAGTTAAAAAAAACTAGCTCTGAATATATTTTGTTAGAAAAAATATACAATGTTTTATTCTACTAACTTTTGGAGTATATACACCAACTCAGTATACTCTCTCATGTAAAATACAGAAATTCTAATTTTACGTGAATCAAAAAACACCGAAATATTATCTAGGCACCCCAATGTTAAAAGCAAAATTGCTCTGAATATAATCTGTCAGAAAAAATATACAATGTCCTATTCTACTTTGTTTTGGAATATATACACCAACTCCATATGCTCTCTCATGTAAAATACAGAAATTCTAAATTTACGCGAATTGAATAAAATCTAAATAATATCTAGGCGCCTTAAATTTAAAGGAAAATTGCTCTGAATACAGTCTGTTAGAAAAAATATATAATGCCCACTTCTACTCTGTGTTGGAGTATATACACCAACTCCAAATGCTCTCTCATGTAAAATACAGAAATTCTATATTTAAGCAAATCGAAAAAATCTAAATATTATCTAGGCACCCAAATGTTAAAAGCAAAATTGCTCTGAATATAACCTGTCAGAAAAAATATACAATGCCCTTTTCTACTCTGTTTGGTAGTATATACACCAACTCAATATGCTCTATCATGTAAAATACAGAATTTCTACATTTAAGTGAATCGAAAAAAATCTAAGTATAATCTAGGCACCCCAATGTTAAAAGCAAAATTGCTCTGAATATAATCTTTTTGAAAAAATATGCAATGCCCGTTTCTACTCCGTTTTGTAATATATAAACTAACTCAATACGCTCTCTTGTAAAATAAAAAAAAATCTAATTTTACCCGAATCTAAAAAATGTAAATATTATCTAGCTACCCCAATGTTAAAAACAAAGTTGGTCTCAATATAATCTGTCATAAAAAATATACAATGCTCTATTCTACTCTTTCTGGAGTATATACACCAACTCAACATGCTCTCTCATGTAAAATAAAGAAATTCTAATTTTACGTGAATCGAAAAAAATCTAAATATTATCTAGGCACCCCAAAATTAAAAGCTAATTTGCTCTGAATATAATCTGTCAGAAAAAATACACAATGCCCTATTCCACGTTGTTTTGGAGTATCTAAACCAACTCAATATGCTCTCTCATGTAAAATACCGAAATTCTAATTTTACGAGAATCGAAAGGGATCTAAATAATATCTAGGCATCTCAAAGTTAAAATAAAATGGCTCTCAATATATTCTGTTAGAAAAAATATACAATGCCTTATTCTACTCTGTTTTGGAGTATATACACCAACTCAGTATGCTCACTCAAGTAAAATACAGGAATTCTAATTTTACCTGAATCGAAAAAAATCTACATATTATCTACTCACCCCAATGTTACAAACAGAATTGCTCTGAATATAATCTGTCAGATAAAATATACAATGCCCTATTCTACTCTGTTTTGGAGCATATACACCCACTCAATATGCTCTCTCATGGAAAATACCAAAATTTTAATTTTATGCGAATCAAAAAAAATCTAAATAATAATTATGCGCCTTTAAGTTAAATGAAAATGGCTCTGGATATAGTCTCTTAGAAAATATATACAATGCCTTATTCTACTTACTTTTAGAGTATATACACCAACTCACTATGTTCTCACATGTAAAATACTGAAATTCTAATTTTACATGAATCGAAAAAATCGAAATATTATCTAGGCACCCCAATGTAAAAAACAAAATTGCTCTGAATATAATCTGTCAGAAAAAATATACAATGCCCTATTCTACTTTGTTTTGGAGTATATACACCAACTCCATATGATCTCTCCTCTAAAATACAGAAATTGTATATTTAAGCGAATCGAAAAAAATCTAAGTATTATCTAGGCACCCCAATGTTAAAAGCAAAATTGCTCTGAATACAATCTGTCAGAAAAAATATACAATGTCCTATTCTACTCCGTTTTGGAGTATATACACCAACTCAGTTTGCTCTCTCATGTAAAATACAGAAATTCAAAATTATGTGAATCAAAATAAATCTAAATATTATCTAGGCACCCAAATGTAAAAAGCAAAATTGCTCTGAAAATAATCTATCAGAAAAAATATACAATGCCCATCTCTACTCTGTTTTGCAGTATATACGGCATCTTTATATTCTCTCTCATGTGAAATACAGAAATTCTATATTTAATTGAATCGAAAAAAATATGAATATTATCTAGGCACCCCAATGTTAAAAACAAAATTGCTCTGAATATAATCTGTCAGAAAAAAATATACAATACCATATTCTACTCTGTTTTGGAGTATATACCCCATCTTCATATTCTCTCTTATGTAAAATACAGAAATTATATATTTAAGCGAATCGAAAAAACTCAAAATATTATCTAGGCACCTTAATGTTAAAAGAAAAATTTCTCTGAATATAATATGTCAGAAAAAATATACAATGCTTTTCTCTACTCTGTTTTGTGGTATATACACCAACTCAATATGCTCTCTCATGTAAAATACCGAAATTCTAATTTTACGTGAATCGAAAAATATCTAAATAATATCTAGGCGCACCACAGTTAAAAGAAAATGGCTCTGAATATACTCTGTTAGAAAAAATATACAACGCCTTAATCTACTTTTTTTTGGAGTATATAAACAAACTAAGTATGCTCTCTCATGTAAAATATCGAAATCCTAAATTTACGTTAATTGAAAAAAATCTAAATATTAACTAGGCACCCGAATGTTAAAAGCAAAATTGTTCTGTATATAACCTGTCAGAAAAAATATACAGTGCACTTTTCTACTCTGTTTTGTAGTATATAAACCAAATCAGTATGCTCTCTCATGTAAAATACCGAAATTCTAATTTTACCGCAATCGAACAAAATCTAAATAATATCTAGGTGCCCCACAGATAAAAGTAAATGGCTCTGAATATAGTCTGTTAGAAAAAATATACAATGCCTTATTCTACTCTGTTTTAAAGTATATACACCAACTCAGTATGCTCTATCATGTGAAATACAGAAATTCTAATTTTACCCGAATCGATAAAATCTAAATATTATTTAGGAACCCCAATGTTAAAAACAAAATTGCTCTGAATATAATCTGCCAGAAAAAACATATAATGGCCTATTCTACTTTGTTTTGGAGAATATACACCCACTCAGTATGCTCTCTCATATAAAATACCGATATTCTAATTTTACGGGTATCGAGAAAAATCTAAATAATATCTAGGCACCCCAAAGTTAAAAGAAAATAGCCCTGAATATCGTCTGTTAGAAAAAATATACAATGGCTTATTCTGCTCTTTTTTGGAGTACATATACCAACTCAGTTTGCTCTGTCATGTAAAATACAGAAATTCTAATTTTACCCGAATCAAAAATAACTAAATATTATCTAGGAACCCCAATGTTAAAAACAAAATTACTCTGAATATAATCTGGCACAAAATATACACAATGTCATATTCTACTCTGTCTTGGAGTATATTCACAAACTCCATATGCTCTCTCATGTAAAATAGAGAAATTCTATCTTTAAGCGAATCAAAAAATATATAAATATTATCTAGGCACCCCAATGTTAAAATCAAACTTGCTCTGAATATAATCTGTCGAAAAAATATACGATGCCTCATTCTACTCTGTTTTGTAGTATATACCCCAACTCAATATGCTCTCTCATGTAAAATAACAAAATTCTAATTTTACGCGAATCGAAAAAAAACTAAATAATATCTAGGCGCTCCAAAAATAAAAGAAAATGTCTCTGAATATATTCTGTTAGAAAAAAATATATAATGCCTTATTCTACTCTGTTTTGTAGTGTATACACCAGCTCACAATGCTCTCTCATGTAAAATACAGAAACTCTAACTTTACCCGAATTGAAAAAATCTAAATATTATCTAGGCACCCCAATGATGAAAACAAAATTGCTCTGAATATATTCTGTCAGAAAAAATATACAATGCCCTATTCTACTCTGTTTTGGAGTATATACACCAACTCCATATGCTCTCTCAAGTAAAATACAGAAATTTAATATTTAACCGAATCGAAAAAAATCTAAATATTATCTAGGCATTCCAATGTTAAAAGCAAACATGCTCTGAATATAATCTGTCAGAAAAAATATACAATGCCTTATTCTACTCTGTTTTAGAGTATATAAACCCACTCAATATGCTCTCTCATGTAAAATAACGAAATTATAAATTACGTGAATTGAAAATAATCTAAATAATATCTAGGCACCCCTAAGTTAAATGAAAATGGCTCTGAATATAGTCTGTTCGAAAAAATATACAATGCCTTATTCTACGCTGTTTTGGAGTATATACACCAACTCAGTATGCTCTCTCATGTAAAATATCGAAATCCTAATTTTACGTGAATCGAGAAAAATCTAAATAATATCTAGGCGTCCAAAATTTAAAAGAAAATGGCTCTGAATATAGTCTGTTAAAATAAATATACAATGCCTTATTCTACTCTGTTTTGGAGTATATACACCAACTCAATATGCTCTCTCATGTAATATACAGAAATTCTATATTTCAGCGTATCAAAAAAATCTAAATATTATCTAGTACCCCAAGTCAAAAGCAAAATTGCTCTGAATATATTCTGTCAGAAAAAATATACAATGCCCTATTCTACTCTGTTTTGGAGTATATACACCAACCCAATATGCTCTTTCATGTAAAATATCGAAATTCTAATTTTACATGTATCGAAGAAAATCTAAATAATATCTAGGCGCCCCAAAGTTTAAAGAAAATGGCTCTGAATATACTCTGTTAGAAAAAATATACAAAGCCTTATTCTACCCTTTTTGCAGTATATACGCCAACTCAGTATGCTCTCTCATGTAAAATAAAAAAATTCTAATTTTACATGAATTGAAATAAATCTAAATATTATCTAGGCACCCGAATTTTAAAAGCAAAGTTGCTCTGAAAATAATCTGTCAGAAAAAATATACAGTGCCCATTTCTACTCAGTTTTGGCATATATACACACACTCAATATGCTCTCTCATTTAAAATACCGAAATTCTAATTTTACATGAATCGAAAAAAATCTATATAATATCTAGGCGCCCCAAAGTTAAATAAAAATAGCTCTGAACATAGTCTTTCAGAATAAATATACAATGCCTTATTCTATGCTCTTTTGGAGTATATACACCAACTCAGTATGCTCTCTCATGTAAAATAATGAAATTCTATATTAAAGCGAATCAAAATAAATCTAAATATTATTTAGGCACCCCAATGTTAAAAGCAAAATTGCTCTGAATATAATCTGTCAGAAAAAATATACAATGCACTTTTCTACTTAGTTTTGCAGTATATATACCAACTCAATATGCTCTGTAATTTAAAATACCGAAATTCAAATTTTACGTGATTGAAAGCATCTAAATAATATCTAGGCACCCCAAAGTTAAAAGAAAATGGCTCTGACTATAGTCTGTTAGAAAAAATATACAATGCCGTATTCTACCCTGTTTTGGAGTATATAAAACAACTCAGTGTGCTCTTTCATGTAAAATACCAAAATTCTAATTTTACGTGAATCGAAAAAAATCTAAATATTATCTAGGCACCCCAATGTTAAAAACAAAATTGCTATCAATATAATATGTTAGAGAAAATATACAATGCCCTATTCTACTTTGTTTTGGAGTATATTCACCAACTCAGTATGCTCTCTCATGTAAAATACCGAAATTCTAAATTTACATTAATCGAAAAAAATCTAAATATTACCTAGGCACCCCAATGTTAACAGCAAAATTTCTCTGAATTTAAAACGTCAGAAAATATATACAGTGCCCTTTCCTACTCTGTGTTGTAGTATATACACCTACTCAATATGCTCTCTCATGTAACGTACAGTAATCCTAATTTTACCCGAATTAAAACAATCTAAATATTATCTAGGCACTTCAATGTTAAAAACAAAATTACTCTGAATATACACTGTAAGAGAAAATATACAATGCCCTATTCTACATTGTTTTGTAATATATACACCAACTCAATATGCTCTCTAATGTAAAATACCGAAATTCTAATTTTACGCGAATCGAAATAAATCTATATAATATGTAGGTGCCCGAAAGTTAAAAGAAAATGGCTCTAAATGTAGTCTGTTAGAAAAAATAGACAATGCCTTATTCTACTTTGTTTTGGAGTATATAAACCAACTCACTATGCTCTCTTATGTAAAATACCAAAATTCTAAATTTACGTGAATCAAAAAAAATCTAAATATTATCTATGCACCCGAATGTTAAAAACAAAATTGCTCTGAATATAATCTGTCAGAAAAAATATACAATGCCCTTTTCTACTCCGTTTTGTAGTATATACACCAACTCAATATGCTCTCTCATGTCAAATACCGAAATTCTAATTTTACTCAAATCGAACAGATCTAAATATTATCTAGCCACCCCAATGTTAAAAGCAAAATTGTTCTGAATATAATCTGTCACAAAAAATATAAAATGCCCTATTCTACTCCTTTTTGGAATATATACACCGACGCAGTATGCTCTCTAATATAAAATACTGACATTGTGATTTTACGTGAATCGAAAAAAGTCTAAATATTATCTAGGCACCTCAATGTTAAAACAAAATTGCTCTTAATATAATCTGTCAGAAAAAATAAACAATGCCCTATTGTACTCTGTTTTGGAGAATATACACCAACTCAGTAAGCTCTCTCATGTCAAATACCAAAATTCTAATTTTACGTGAATCGAAAAAAATCTAAATATTATCTAGGCATCCCAATGTTAAAAGCAAAATTGCTCTGAAGATAATCTGTCAGAAAAAATATACAATGCTTTTTTCTACTCTGTTTCGGAATGTATACACCAACTCAACATGCTCTCTCATATAAAATACCGAAATTACAATATTACGTGATTCGAGAAAAATCTAAATAATATCTAGGCTCCCCAAACCTAAAAGAAAATGGCTCTGAATATAGTCTGTTAGAAAAAATATACAATGCCTTATTCTACTTTGTTTTGGACTATATTCACTAACTCACTAAGCTCTCTCATGTAAAATACCGAATTTCAAAAATTACGTGAATCGAAAATAATCTAAATATTATCTAGGCACCCCAATGTTAAAAGAAAAATTGCTCTGAATACAATCCGTCATAAAAAATATACAATGCGTTATTCTACTCTGTTTTGGAGTATATACACCAACTAATTATGCTCTCTCATGTAAAATACAGAAATTCTAATTTTACTCGAATCGAACAGATCGAAATAATATCTAGGCATCCCAAAGTTAAAAGAAAATGGCTCTGAATGCAGTCTGTTAGAAAAAATATATAATGCCCATTTCAAATCTGTTTTGGAGTATATACACAAACTCTATATCCTCTCTCATGTAAAATGCCAAAATTCTAATTTTACGCGAATCGAAAAATTTCTAAATACTATCTAGGCGCCCCAAAGTTAAAAGAAAATGGCTCTGAATATAGTCTGTTAGAAAAAATATACAGTGCCTTATTCTACTCTGTTTTGGAGTATATACACCAAATCAGTGTGCTCCGTCATGCAAAATACCGAAATTCTAATTTTACGTCAATGGAAAAAAATCTAATTATTATCTAGGCACCTTGATGTTAAAAGCAAAATTGTTCTGAATATAATCTGTCAGAGAAAATATACAATGCCCTTTTCTACTCTTTTTTCGAGTATATACACCAACTCAATATGGTCTCTCATGTAAAATACCGAAATTATAATTTTACCTTAATCGAGAAAATCTAAATATAATCTAGGCACACCAATGTTAAAAATAAAATTGCTCTGAATATAATCTGTCCAAAAAAAATATACAATGCCCCATTCAACTCTATTTTAGAGTATATACACCAACTCCATATGCTCTCTCATGTAAAATACAGAAATTCTATATTTAAGCGAATCGAAAAAAATATAAATATTATCTAGGCACCACAATGTTAAAATCAAACTTTCTCTGAATATAATCTGTCGGAAAAAATATACAATGCCTTATTCTATTCTGTTTTGTAGTATATACAGCAACTCAATATGCTCTCTCAAGTAAAATAGCGATATTCTAATTTTACGTGAATTGAAAAAAATCTAAATAATATCTAGGCGCCCCAAAATGAAAAGAAAATGGCTCTGAATATAGTCTGTTAGAAAAATAAACAATGCCTTACTCTACTCTATTTTGGAGTGTATAAAACTACTCAGTGTGCTCTATCATGTAAAATACCGAAATTCTAATTTTACGTGAATCGAAAAAATGTAAATATGATCTAGTCACCCCAATGTTAAAAACAAAATTGCTTTGAATATAATCTGTCAGAAATAATATACAATGTCCTATTCTACTCTGTCTTGGAGTATATACACGAACGCCATATGCTCTCTCATGTAAAATACAGAAATTCTATATTTAAGCGAATCGAGGAAAATCTAAATATTATGTAGGCACCCCAAAGTTAAAAACAAAATGGCTTTTAATATAATCTGTCAGAAAAAATATACAATGCCTTTTCCTACTCTGTTTTGTAGTATATACACCAACTCATTATGCTCTCTCATATAAAATACAGAAATTCTATATATAAGCGAATCAAAAAAATCTAAATATTATGTAGGCACCCCAATGTTAAAAAAAATTGCTCTAAATATAATCTGTCAGAAAAAATATACAATGCACTTTTCTTCTGTGTTTTGGAGTATATACACCAACTCAATATGATCTCTCATGTAAAATACCGAAATTCTAATTTTACGCAAATTGAAAATAATCTATATAATATCTAGGTGCTCCAAAATAAAAAAAAAAGGCTCTGAATATAGTCTCTGAGAAAAAATATACAATGCCTTATTCTACGCTGTTTTCGAGTATCTACACCAACTCAGTATGCTCTCTCATGTAAAATACAGAAATTCTAATTTTACATGAATTGAGAAAAATCTAAATAATATCTAGTCTCCCCAAAGTTAAAAGAAAATGGCTCTGAATAAAGTCTGTTAGAATAAATATACAATGCCTTATTCTACTTTGTTTTGGAATATATACACCAACTCAGTACACTCTCTCATTTAAAATACAGAAATTCCATATTTAAGCGAATCGAAATTAAATGAAAAATTATCTATTCACCCAATGTTAAAAGCAAAATTGTTCTGAATATATTCTGTCAGAAACTATATACAATGCCTTATTCTACTCTTTATTGTACTATATACACCAACTCAGTATGCTCTCTTCTGTAAAATAAAGAAATTTTAATTTTACCTTAATCGAAATAAATCTAAATATTATCTAGGCACCCGAATGTTAAAAGCAAAATTGCTCTGAAAATAATCTGTCAGAAAAAATATACAATGCCCATTTCTAATCTGTTTTGAAGTATATACACAAACTCAATATGCTCTCTCATGTAAAGTACTAAAATT
The DNA here is from genome assembly GCF_049354715.1 of Callithrix jacchus. NCBI lineage: Eukaryota > Metazoa > Chordata > Mammalia > Primates > Cebidae > Callithrix > Callithrix jacchus. Next base: position 127,535,473 of record NC_133513.1, on the reverse strand, counting down.
TTAATTTTACGCGAATCGAATAAAATCTAAATATTATCTAGGCACACCAATGATAAAAGCAAAATTTCTCTGACTATAATCTGTCAGAAAAAATATACGGTGCCGTTTTCTACTCTGTTTTTTCGTATATACTCCAACTCAATATGCTCTCTCATGTAAAATACCGAAATTCTACTTTCACGCGAATCGAAAAATATCTAAATATTATATAGGCGCCCCAGAGTTAAAAGAAAATGGCTCTTAATATAGTCTGTTAGAAAAAATATACAATACCTTCTTCTACTTTGTTTTGGATTATATACACCAACTCAGTATGCTCTCTCATGTAAAATACCGAAATTCTAATTTTACATGAATCGAAAAAAATCTAAATATTACTAGGAATTCCAATGTTATAAACAAAATTGCTCTGAATATATTCTGTCAAAAAAATACACAATGTAGTATTATACTGTTTTGCAGTATAAACACCAACTCCATATGCTCTCTCATGTAAAATACAAAAATTCTATATTTAAGCGAATCAAAAAAAATTTAATATTATCTAGGCACCCCAGTGTTAAAATCAAAATTGCTCTGAATATAATCTATCCAAAAAAATCTATCAGAAAAAATATACAGTGCCCTTTTCTACTCTGTTTTGTAGTATATACACGAACTCAATATGCTCTCTCATGTAAAATACCGAAATTCATATTTTTCGTGAATCAAAAAAAATCTAAATATTATCTAGGCGCCCCAGAGTTAAAAGAAAATTGCTCTGAATATACTTTGCTAAAAAAATATACAATGCCTCATACTACTTTGTTTTGGGGTATATAAACCAACTCAGTATGCTCTCTCAAAAAAAATACCTAAATTCTAATTTTACGTGAATCGAAATAAATCTAAATATTGTCTAGGCACCCCAATGTTAAAAACAAAATTGCTCTGAATATAATCTGTCAGAAAAAATATACAATGCCCTATTCTACTCTGTTTTCGAGTATATAAACCCACTCAATATGCTCTGTCATGTAAAATATCGAAATTATAAGTTACGCAAATCGAAAATAATCTACATAATATCTAGGCGCCCCAAAGTTAAAAGAAAATGGCTCTGAATATAGTCTGTTAAAATAAATATACAATGCCTTATTCTACTCTATTTTGGTGTATATACACCAACTCAGTATGCTCTCTCATGTAAAATACACAAATTCTATATTTCAGTGAATCAAAAAAAATCTAAATATTATCTAGGCACCCCAATGTCAAAATCAAAATTGCTCTGAATACATTTTGTCAGAAAAAATATACAATGCTTTATTCTACTCTGTTTTGGAGTATATACACCAACCCAATATGCTCTTTCATGTAAAATATTGAAATTCTAATTTTATGTGTATCGAAGAAAATCTAAATAATATCTAGGCGCCCTGAAGTTAAAAGAAAATGGCTCTGAATATACTCTGTTAGAAAAAATATACAATGCCTAATTCTACCCTTCTTTGTAGTATATACACCAACTCAGTATGCTCTCTCATGTAAAATAACAAAATTTTAATTTTACATGAATTGAAATAAATCTAAATATTATCTTGGCCACCGAATGTTAAAAGGAAAGTTGCTCTGAAAATAATCTGTCATAAAAAATATACAATGCCAATTTCTACTCTTTTTTGGCGTATATACACCAACTCAATATGCTCTCTCATGCAAAATACCGAAATTCAAATTTTACGTGAATCGAAAAAAATTTATATAATATCTAGGCGCCCCAAAGATAAATAAAAATAGCTCTGAACATAGTCTGTCAGAATAAATATACAATGCCTTATTCTACGCTGTTTTAGAGTATATACACCAACTCAGTATGCTCTCTCATGTAAAATACCGAAATTCTATATTTAAGCGGATTCATAAAAATCTGAATATTATCTAGGCACCCCAATATAAAAAACAAAATTTTTCTGAATATAATCTGTCAGAAAAAAATATAATATGCCCTATTCTACTTTGTTTTGGAGTATATACACAAACTCCATGTGCTCTCTCATATAAAGTACAGAAATTCTATATTTAAGCGAATCGAAAACAGTCTAAATATTTTCTAGGCACCACAAAGTTAAAAGAAAATGGCTCCAAATATAGTCTGTTAAAAAAATTTACAATGCCTTATTATGCTTTGTTTTGGAGTATATAAAACAACTCAGTATGCTCTCTCATGTAAAATACCGAAATTCTAATTTTACCCAAATCGAAAAAATCTAAATATTATCTAGGCACCCCAATGTTAAAAGAAAAATTACTCTGAATATAGTCGTTCAGAAAAAATATACAATGCACTTTTCTACTCTGTTTTGGAATATATACACCAACTCATTATGCTCTGTCATTTAAAATACCGAAATTAAAATTTTACGTGAATCGAAAGAATCTAAATAATATCTAGGCACCCCAAAGTTAAAAGAAAATGGCTCTGACTATAGTCTGTTAGAAAAAATATACAATGCCGTATTCTACTCTGTTTTGGATTATATACACCAACTCAGTATGCTCTCTCATGTAAAATACCGAAATTCTAATTTTACGTGAATCGCAAAAAATCTAAATACTATCTAGGCTCCCTAATGTTAACAGCAATATTGCTCTGAATATAATCTGTCAGAAAAAATATACAATGCCCTATTCTACTCTGTTTTGGAGTATATAAAACAACTCAGTGTGATCTTTCATGTAAAATACCGAAATTCTAATTTTACGTGAATCGAAAAAAATCTAAATATTATCTAGTCACCCCAATGTTAAAAACAAAATTGTTCTGAATATAATATGTTAGAGAAAATATACAATGCCTTATTCTACTCTGTTTTGGAGTATATACACCAACTCAGTATGCTCTCTCATGTAAAATACCGAAATTCTAATTTAACGTGAATCGAAAAAAATCTAAATATTACCTAAGCACCCCAATGTTAACAGCAAAATTTCTCTGAATTTAATCTGTCAGAAAAAATATACAGTACCCTTTCATACTCTGTGTTGTAGCATATACACCAAGTCAATATGCTCTCTCATATAACATAGAGAAATTCTAATTTTACCCGAATCGGAAAAATCTAAATATTCTCTAGGCACCCCAATGTTAAAAACAAAATTGCTCTGAAAATACTCTGTAAGAGAAAATATACAATGCCCTATTCTACATTGTTTTGTAATATATACACCAAGTCAATATGCTCTCTAATGTAAAATACCGAAATTCTAATTTTACACGAATCTAAATAAATCTATATAATATGTAGTTGCCCGAAAGTTAAAACAAAATGGCTCTAAATATAGTCTGTTAGAAAAAATAGACAATGCCTTATTCTACTGTGTTTTGGAGTATATACACCAACTCAGTATGCTCTCTCATGTAAAATACCGAAATTCTAAATTTACGTGAATTGAAAAAAATCTAAATAATATCTAGGCACCCCAAAGTTAAAACAAAATGGCTCTGAATATAGTGTGTTAGAAAAAATATACAATGCCTTATTCTAATCTGATTTGGATTATATACACCAACTCAGTATGCTCTCTCATGTAAAATACCAAAACTCTAATTTTACGTGAATCGAAAATAATCTAAATACTATCTAGGCGCCTGAAACTTAAAATACAATGGCTCTGAATACAGTCTGTTAGAAAAAATATACAATGCCTTATTCTAATCTGTTTTGGAGTATATACACAAACTCAGTATGCTCTATCATCTAAAATACAGAAATTTTAATTCTACCCAAATCGAAAAAATCTAAATATTATCTAGGCACCACAATATTAAAAACAAAATTGCTCTGAATATAATCTGTCAGAAAATAATACAATGTTTAATTCTACTCTGTTTTAGAGTATATACACCAACTCCATATTCTCTCTCATGTAAAATACAGAAATTCGAATTATATGTGAATTGAAAATAATCTAAATATTATGTAGGCACACCAATGTTAAAAAAAAATTGCTCTGAAGATACTCTGTCAGAAAAAAATATACAATGCCCTATTCTACTCTGTTTTGGAGTATATACACCAACTCCATATACTCTCTTGTGTAAAATACAGAAATTCAATATTTAAGCTAATCGAAATAAATCTAAATATTATCTAGGCACCCCAATGTTAAAAGCAAAATTGCTCTGAATATAGTCTGTCAGAAAACATATACAAGGCCCTATTCTACTCTTTTTTGGAGTATATACACCAACTCAATATGCTTTCTCATGTAAAATACAGAAATTCTGTATTCAAGCGAATCGAAAAAAATATAAATATAATCTTGGCACCCCAATGTTAAAAGCAAAATAGCTCTAAATATAATCTGTCAGAAAAAATATACAATGCTTTTTTCTACTCTGTTTTGGAGTATATACACCAACTCAATATACTCCCTCATGTAAAATACAGAAATTCTATATTTAAGCGAATAGAAAAAAATCTAAATATGATCTAGGCCCTCCAATGTTAAAAGAAAAATTTCCCCAAATATAACCTGTCAGAAAAAATATACAATGCCCTTTCATACTCTGTTTTGTAGTATATACACAAACTCAATATGCTCTCTCATATAAAAAACCGAAATTCAAATTTTACATGAATCGAAAATGATCTAAATAATATCTAGGCACCCCAAAGTTAAAAGAAAATGGCTCTGAATATAGTCTTTTAGAAAAAAAATACAATGCCTTATTCTACTCTATTTTGGAGTATGTACAACAACTCAGTATGCTCTCTCATGTAAAATACAGAAATTCTAATTTTACGTGAATGGAAAAAAATCTAAATATCATCTAGGCCCTCAATGTTAAAAACAAAATTACTCTGAATATAATCTGTCAGAATATATATACAATGCCCTATACTACTGTGTTCTGGAGTATATACACTAACTCAGTATGGTCGCTCATGTAAAATACAAAAATTCTAATTTTACCAGAATCGAAATAATCTAAATATTATCTAGGAAACCCAATGATATAAACAAAATTGCTCTGAATATAATCTGTCATAAAAATATACAATGCCCTATTCTACCCTGTTTTGGAGTATATACACCAACTTTACATGCTCTCTCATGTAAAATACAAAATTCTATATTTAAGCGAATCGAAAAAAATCTAAATATTATCTAGGCACCCCAATGTTAAAAGCAAAATTGCTCTGAATATAATCTGTCAGAAAAAATATACAATGCAATTTTCTTCTCTGTTTTGGTGTATATACACCAACTCAATATGCTCTCTCATGTAAAATACAGAAATTCTATATTTAAGCTAATCGAAAAAAATCTAAATATTATCTAGGCACCCCAATGTTAAAAATATATTGCTTTGAATATAATCTGTCAGAAAAAATATACAATGTTCTATTCTAATCTGTTTTCAGTTTATACAGCAACTCAGTATGCTGTCTCATATAAAATACCGAAATTCTAATTTTACCTAAATCGAAAAAATCTAAATTATATCTAGGCGACGCAAAGTTATTAGAAAATGGCTCTGAAAATAGTATGATAGAAAATATATAAGGTGCCTTATTCTTCTCTTTTTTGGAGTACATACACCAACTCAGTATGCTCTTTCATGTAAAACACAGAAATTCTAATTTTACCCGAATCGAGAAAATCTAAATATTATTTAGGCACCCCAATGTTAAAAACAAAATTGCTCTGAATATAATTTGTCAGAAAAAATATACAATGCCCTTTTCTACTCTGTTTTGTACTATATACACCAACTCAATATGCGCTCTCCTGTAAAATACAGAAAATCTAGTTTTACCCGAATCGAAAAAATCTAAATATTATCTAAGCACCCCAATGTTGAAAAAAAAAACTGCTCCTAATATAATCTGTCAGAAAAAATATGCAATGCCGTATTCTACTCTGTTTTAGGGTATATACACCAACTCAGTATGCTCTCTCATGTAAAATACCGAAATTCTAATTTTACACGAATCGAAAAAAACCTAAATAATATCTAGGCTCCCCAAAGGTAAAAGAAAATGACTCTGAATATTGTCTGTTAGAAAAAATATACAATGCCTTATTCTACTCTTTTGGAGTACATAAATCAACTGAGTATGCTCTCTCATGTAAAATACAGAAATTTAAAATTAACATCAATGGAAAATAAACAATTTATGTTCCAAGCACCCCAATGATAAAAGCAAAATTTCTCTGAATATAATCTGTCAGAAAAAATATACAATGCCCTATTCTACTCTGTTTTGGAATATATACACCAACTCCATATGCTCTCTCATGTAAAATACAGAAATTCTATATTTAAGCGAATGGAAAAAAATCTACATACTATCTAGGCACCCCAATGTTAAGAGCAAAATTGCTGTGAACATAGTCTGTCAGAGCAAATATACAATGCCATTTTGTACACTTTTTTCGAGTATATACACCAACTCAATATGCTCTCTCATGTAAAATAACGAAATTCTAATTTGACACGAATCGAAAAAAATCTAAATAATATCTAAGCGCCCCAAAGTTAAAAGAAAATGGCTCTGAATATCGTCTGTTATAAAAAATATACAATGTCTTATTCTACTCTGTTTTGGAGTATATACTCCAACTGACTATGCTCTCTCATGTAAAGTACCGAAATTCTAATTTTACGTGAATTGGAAAAAAACAAAAGGTTATCTATGAACCCCAAGGTTAAAAACAAAACTTCTCTGAATATAATCTGCCAGAAAAAAATATACAACGCCCTATTCTACTCTGTTTTGGAGTATATACACCAACTCTATATGATCTCTCATGTAAAATAGCAAAATTCTAATTTAACGCGAATCGAAAAATATCTAAATAATATCTAGGCACTTCAAAGTTAAAAGAAAATGGCTCTGAATACAGTCTGTTAGAAAAAATATATAATGCCCAATTCAACTCTGTTTTGGAGTATATACACCAGCTCAATATGCTCTCTCACGTAAAATACTGAAATTCTAAATTTACGTGAATTGGAAAAAATCTAAAGGTTATCTATGCACCCCAAGGTTAAAAACAAAACTGCTCTGAATATAATCTGCCAGAAACAAATATACAATGTCCTATTCTACTCTGTTTTGGAGTATATAAACCAACTCCATATGCTCTCTCATGCAAAATACAAAAATTCTATATTTAAGCAAATCGAAAAAAAATCTAAATAATATCTAGGTGCCCCAAAGTTAAAAGAAAATGTCTCTGAATATAGTCTGTTAGAAAAAATATACAATGCCTTATTCTACTCTGTTTTGGAGAATATACACCAACTCAGTATGCTCTCTCATGCAAAATAGCGAAATTCTAATTTTACAGGAATCGAATAAAATCTAAATAATATCTAGGCGCCCCAAAGTTAAAGAAAATGGCTCTGTATACAATCTGTTAATAAAAATATATAATGCCCATCTCTACTCTGTTTTGGAGTATATACACCAACTAAATATGATCTCTCATGTAAAATACCGAAATTCTAATTTTACGTGAATTGAAATAAATCCAAAAGTTATATAGGCACCCCAATATTTAAAACAAAACTGCTCTGAATATAATCTAACAGAAAAAATATACAATGCTCTATTCTAATTTTTTTGGAGTATATACACCAACTCCATATTCTCCCTCATGTAAAATTCAGAAATTCAATTTTTAAGCGAATCGAAAAAAATCTAAATGTTATCTAGCACCCAAATGTTAAAAGCAAAATTGCTCTGAACATAACCTGTCAGAAAAATATACATTGCTTTTTTCTACTCTGTTTTGTAGTATATACACCAACTCAGTACGCTCTATCATGTAAAATACAGAAATTATAATTTTACCAGAAGAGAAAAAATCTAAATATTATCTAGGCACCCCAATGTTAAAAACAAATTGCTCTGCATATAATCTGTCAGAAATAATATACAATGCCCTATTCTACTCGTTTTGGAGTATATACACCAACTCAGTATGCTCTGTCATGCAAAATACCGAAATTCTAATGTTCCGTGAATCGAAAAAAATCTAAATATTAACTAGGCACCCGAATGTTAAAAGCAAAATTGCTCTGAATATAATCTGTCAGAAACAGTATACAATGCCCTTTTCTACTCTGTTTTGGAGTATATACACCAAATCAATATTGTCTCTCATGTAAAATACTGAAATCCTAAATTGCGCTAATCGAAAAAAATCTAAATAATATCTAGTCGCCCCAAAGATAAAAGAAAATGGCTCTGAATATAGTCTGTTAGAGAAAATATACAATGAGTAATTCTACTCTTTTTTGGAGTATATACACCAACTCAGTATGGTCTCTCATGTAAAATACCGAAATTCTAATTTTACGTGAATCGAAAATAATCTAAATATTATCTAGGCACCCCAATGTTAAAAACAAAATTGCTCTGAATATAATCTGTCAGAAAAAACATACAATTCCCTATTTTACTCTGTTTTGGAGTATATACACCAACTCCATATGCTCTCTCAAGTAAAATACAGAAATTCTATTTTTAAGCAAATCGAAAAAAATCTAAATATTATCGAGGTACCCCAATGTCAAAAGCAAAATTGCTCTGAATATAATCTGGCAGAAAAAATATACAGTGCCCTTTTCTACTCTGTTTTGTAGTATATAAACCAACTCAATATACTCTATCATGTAAAATACCAAAATTATAATTTTACGTGAATCGAAGTAAATCTAAATATTATCTAGGCGCCCAAGAGTTAAAAGAAAATGGCTGTGAATATAGTTTGTTAGAAAAAATATATAATGACTTATTCTACTCAGTTTTGGAGTATATACACTAACTCAGTATGCTCTCTCATGTAAAATACCGAAATTCTAATTTTATGTGATTCGAAAAAAATCTAAATCTTAACTAGGCACCCGAATGTTAAAAGCAAAATTGCTCTGAATATAATCTGTCAGAAAAAGTATACAATGCCTTTTTCTACTCTGTTTTAGAGTATATACACCAGCTCAATATGGTCTCTGATGTAAAATACCGAAATCCTAATTTACACGAATTGAAAAAAATCTAAATAATATCTACGTGCCCCAAAGTTAAAAGAAAATGGCTCTGAATATAGTCTGTTAGGAAAAAATATACAATGCCTTATTGTACTCTTTTTTGGAGTATATACACCAACTCAGTATGCTCTCTCATGTAAAATACAGAAATTATAAATTACGTGAATCAAAATGAATCTAAATATTATCTAGGCACCCGAATGTTAAAAGCAAAATTGCTCTGAAAATAATCTGTCTGAAAAAATATACAATGCCCATTTCTACTCTGTTCTGGAGAATATACACCGACTCAATATGCTCTCTCATATAAAACACCAAAACTCTAATTTTACGTGAATCGAAAAAAATTTAAATAATATCTAGGTGCCCCAAAGCTAAATGAAAATATCTGTGAATATAGTCTCTTAGAAAAAATATACAATGCCTTAATCTACGCTGTTTTGGAGTATATATACCAACACAGTATGCTATCACATGTAAAATACAGAAATTCTATATTTAAGCAAATCGAAAAAATTCTGAATATTATCTCAGCAACCCAATGTTAAAAACAAAATTGCTCTGAATATAATCTCTCAGAAAAAAATATACCGTGCCCTATTGTACTTTGTTTTGGAGTATATACGCCAACTCCATATGCTCTCTCATGTAAAATACAGAAATTTTATATTTAAGCGAATCAAAAAATCTCTAAATATTAACTAGGCACCCCAATGTTAAAAGCAGAATTGCTCTGAATATAATTTGTCAGAAAAAATATACAATGCCATTTTCGACTGTGTTTTGTATTATATACACCAATCAATATGCTCTCTCATATAAAATACCGAAATTGTAATTTTATACGAATCAAAAAAAATCTAAATAATATCTAGTTGTTCCCAAGTTAAAAGAAAATGGCTCTGAATATACTTTGTTAGAAAAAATATACAATGCCTTATTCTACTCTGTTTTCGAGAATATACACCAACTCAGTATGCTCTCATTTAAAATACCGAAATTCTAATTTTAAGTGAATCGAAAAACACCTAAATATTATCTAGGCATCCCAATGTTAAAAGCAAAATTGCTCTGAATACAATCTGTCAGAAAGAATATACAATGTTCTATTCTACTCTGTTTTGGAGTATATACACCAACTCCATATGCTCTCTCATGTAAAATACCAAAATTATAATATTCTGTGAATCGAAAAAATTCTAAATATTAACTAGGCACCCGAATGTTAAAAGCAAAATTGCTCTGAATATAATCTGTCAGAAACAGTATACAATGCCCTTTTCTACCCTGTTTTGGAGTATATACACCAAATCAATATGGTCTCTCATGTAAAATACCGAAATCCTAAATTGCGCTAATCGAAAAAAATCTAAATAATATCTAGTTGCCCCAAAGATGAAAGAAAATGGTTCTAATATAGTCTGTTAGAAAAAATATACAATGCTTAATTCTACTCTATTTTGGAGTATATACAACTACTCAGTATGGTCTCTCATGTAAAATACCGAAATTCTAATTTTACGTGAACCGAAAATAATCTAAATATTATCTAGGAACACCAATGTTAAAAACAAAATTGCTCTGAATATAATCTGGCACAAAAAATATACAATGCCTTATTCTACTCTGTTTTGGAGTATATACACCAACTCCACATGCTATCTCATGTAAAATATAGAAATTCAATATTTAAGCGAATCGAAAAAAATATAAATATTATCTAGGCACCCCAATGTTAAAATAAAACTTGCTCTGAATAAAATCTGTCAGGAAAAATATACAATGCCTTATTCTACTCTGTTTTGGAGTATATATACCAACTCAATATGCTCTCTCATGTAAAATAGCGAAATTCTAATTTTACGCGAATCGAAAAAAATCTAAATAATATCTAGGCGCCACAAACTTAAAAGAAAATGGCTCTGAATATAATCTGTTACAAAAGATAAACAATGCCTTATTCTACTCTATTTTGGAGTATATAAAACTACTCAGTGTGCTCTATCATGTAAAATACCGAAATTCTAATTTTACGTGAATCGAAAAAAATCTAAATATTATCTAGGCACCCCAATGTTAAAAACAAAATTGCTCTGAATATAATCTGTCAGAAAAAGTATACAATGCCTTTAACTACTTTATTTTGTAGTATATACACCAACTCATGCTCTCTCATGTAAAATACAGAAATTCTAATTTTAACCGAATCCAAAAAATCTAAATATTATATAGGAACCGCAATGTTGATAGCAAAATTGCTCTGAATATAATCTGTCAAAAAAATATACAATGTCCTTTTCTACTATGTTTTGGAGTATATACACCAATTCAATATGCTCTCTCATGTAAAATATCGAAATTCAAATTTTACGCGAATGGAAAACAACTAAATAATATCTAGGCGCCCCAAAGTTAAAAGGAAATGGATCTGAATATATTCCGTTATAAAAAGTATACAATTCCTTATTCTACTCTGTTTTGTAGTGTATACATTAGCTTACTATGCTCTCTCATGTAAAATACAGAAATTCTAATTTTACCCGAATCGAAAATATCTAAATATTATCTAGGCACCCCAATGTTAAGAGCAAAATTGCTCTGAATATAATCTGTCAGAAAAAATATACAATGTCCTATTATACTCTGTTTTGGACTATATACACCACCTCCATATGCTCTCTCATATAAAATACAAAAATTCTATATATAAGCGAATCGAAATAAATCTAAATATTATCTGGGCACCCAAATGTTAAAAACAAAATTGCTCTGAATAAAATCTCTCAGAAAAAATATACAATGCCTTATTCTACTCTGTTTTGGAGTATATATACCAACTCAATATGCTCTCTCATGTAAAATAGAGAAATTCTAATTTTACGTGAATCGAAAAAAATCTAAATATAATCTAGGCACCCCAATGTAAAAAACAAAATTGCTCTGAATATAATCTGTCAGAAAAAGTATACAATGCCTTTTCCTACACTGTTTTGTAGTATGTACACCAACTCATGCTCTCTCATGTAAAATACAGAAATTCTAATTTTAACCGAATCCATAAAATATAAATATTATCTAGGCATCCCAATGTTAAAAACAAAATTTCTCTGAATATAATCTGCCATAAAAAATATACAATGCAATATCCTACTCTGTTTTGGAGTATATACACAAACTCCATATGCTCTCTCATGTAAAATTCAGAAATTCTATATTTAAGTGAATCGAAAAAAATGTAAATATTATCTAAGCACCCAAATGTTAAAAGCAAAATTGCTCTAAATATAACCTGTCAGAAAAAATATACAATGCACTTTTCTACTCTGTTTTGTTGCATATACACCAACTCAATATCCTCTATCATGTAAAATACAGAAATTATAATTTTACCAGAAGAGAAAAAATCTAAATATAATCTAGGCACCCCAATGTAAAAAACAAAATTGTTCTGAATATAATCTGTCAGAAAAAATATACAATGCCCTATTATACTCTGTTTTGGAGTATATACACCAACTCCATATGCTCTCTCATATAAAATACAGAAATTCTATGTATAAGCTAATCGAAAAAAATCTAAATATTATCTAGGCACCCCAATGTTAAAAGAAAAATTGCTCTGAATATAATCTGTCAGAAAAAATATACAATGCCCTTTTTTACTCTGTTTTGGAGTATATACACCAACTCAATATGCTCTCTCATGTAAAATAACGAAATTCTAATTATACGCGAATTGAAAGAAATATAAATAATATCTAGGCGCCCCAAAATTAAAAGAAATGGCGCTGAATATAATCTGTTAAAAAATATACAATGCCTTATTCTACTCTGTTTTGGAGTGTATACACCAACTCAGTATGCTCTGTCATATAAAATACCGAAATTCTAATTTTATGTTAATTGAAAAAAATCTAAATATTATCCAAGCAGCGCAATTTTAAAAACAAAATTGCTCTGAATATAATCTGTCAGAAAAAATATACAATGCCCTATTCTACTGTGTTTTGGAGTATATACACCAACTCCATATGCTCTCTCATGTAAAATACAGAAATTCTATATTTAACTGAATCAAAATAAATCTAAATATTATCTAGGCAACCCAAAGTTGAAAGCGAAATTGCTCTGAATATAGTCGGTCAGAAAAAATATACAATGCCCTATTCTACTCTGTTTTGGGGTATATAGAACAACTCCTATGCTCTCTCATGTAAAATACTGAAATTCTTTATTTTAGCAAATCGAAAAAAATCTAAATATTATCTAGGCACCCCAATGTTTAAAACAAAATTGCTCTGAATATTATCTGTCAGAAAAAATATAGAATGCCCTATTCTACTTTGTTTTGGAGTATATACAACAACTCAGTATGCTCTCTTATGTAAAATACTGAAATTGTAATTTTACGCGAATCGAAAAAATCTCAATAATATCTAGGTGCCCCAAAGTTTAAAGAAAATGGCTCTGAATATAGTCTGTTAGAAAAAATAAACAAAGCCTTGTTCTAATCTGTTGTGGAGTGTATACACCAACTCACTACGCTCTCTCATGTAAAATACAGAAATTCTAATTTTACCCGAATCGAAAAAAATCTAAATATTATCTAGGCACCCAAATGTAAAAACCAGAGTTGCTCTGAATATAATCTGTCAGAAAAAATATACAATGTTCTATTCTACTCTGTTTTGGAGTATATACACCAACACCATATGCTGTCTCAGGTAAAGTACCGAAATTCTTATTTTAAGGGAATCGAAAAAAATATAAATAATATCTAGTCGCCCCACAGTTAAAAAAAAGGCTGTGTATATAGTCAGTTAGAAAAAATATACAATGCCTTATTCTACTCTGTTTTAGTGAATATACACCAAACCAGTGTGCTCTATCATGTAAAATACCGAAATTCTAAACTTACGCGAATCGAAAAAAATCTAAATAATATCTAGGCGTCCCAAAGTTCGAAAAAAATGTCTAGGAATATACTCTGTTAGATAAAATATACAATGCCTTATTCTACTCTGTTTTGGAGTATATACACCAACTCAGTGTGCTCTCTCATGTAACATACATAAATTTAAATTTTACCCAAATCGAAAAAATCTAAATACTATCTAGGCACCCCAATGTAAAAAACAAAATTGCTCTGAATATTATCTCTAAGAGAAAATATACAATGCCCTGTTCTACATTGTTTTTGAGTATATACACCAACTCAGTATGCTCTGTCATGTAAAATACCGAAATTCTAATTTTACGTGAATTGAAAAAAATCAAAATATTATCTAGGCACCCCAATGTTAAAGTAAAAATTTCTCTGAATATAATCTGTAAGAAAAAATATACAATGCCCTTTTCTACTCTGTTTTGTAATATATACACCAACTCAATATTCTCTCTAATGTAAAATACCGAAATTCTAATTTTACGTGAATCGAAAAGAATCTATATAATATCTAGGTGCCCCAATGTGAAAAGAAAATGGCTCCAAATATAGTCTGTTAGAAAAAATAGACAATGCCTTATTCTACATTGTTTTGGAGTATATACACCAACTCATTATGCTCTCTTATGTAAAATAACAAAATTCTAAATTTACGTGAATCGAAAAAGATCTAAATATTATCTATGGACACGAATGTTAAAAGCAAAATTGCTCTGAATATACTTTGTCAAATAAAATATACAATGCCTTTTTCTACTCTCTTTTGGAGTATATATACCAACTCAATATGCTCTATCATGTAAAATACCGAAATTCTAATTTTACGTGAATTGAAAAAAATCCAAATGTTATATAGGCACCCCAATATTTAAAACAAAACTGCTCTGAATATAATCTGTCATAAAAAATATACAACGCCCTATTCTAGTATTTTTTGGAGGATATACAACAACTCCACATGCTCCCTCATGTAAAATTCATAAATTCCATATTTAAGCGAATCAAAAACAATCTAAATGTTATCTAGCACCAAAATGTTAAAAGCAAAATTGCTCTGAACATAACCTGTCAGAAAAATATACATTGATTTTTCTACTCTGTTTTGTAGTATATACACCAACTCAGTACGCTCTATCATGTAAAATCAGAAATTCTAATTTTACCCGAAAAGAAAAAATCTAAATATTATCTAGGCACCCCAATGTTAAAAACAAAATTGCTCTGCATATAATGTGTCAGAAAAAATATACAATGCCCTATTCTACTCTGCTTTGGAGTATATACACCATCTCAGTATGCTCTCTCAAGTAAAATACCGAAATTCTAATATTCCGTGAATCGAAATAAATCTAAATATTAACTAGGCACCCGAATGTTAAAAGCAAAATTGCTCTGAATATAATCTGTCAGAAACAGTATACAATGCACTTTTCTACTCTGTTTTGGAGTACATACACCAAATCAATATGGTCTCTCATGTAAAATACCGAAATCCTAAATTGCGCTAATCGAAAAAAATCTAAATAATATCTAGTCGCCCCAAAGATGAAAGAAAATGGCTCTAATATATTCTGTTAGAAAAAATATACAATGCCTATTTCTACTCTTTTTTGGAGTATATACAACTACTCAGTATGGTCTCTCATGTAAAATACCGAAATTCTAATTTTACGTGAACCGAAAATAATCTAAATATTACCTAGGAACACCAATGTTAAAAACAAAATTGCTCTGAATATAATCCGGCACAAAAAATATACAATGTTTTATTCTACTCTGTTTTGGAGTATATACACCAACTCCACATGCTCTCTCATGTAAAATAAAGAAATTCAATATTTAAGCGAATCGAAAAAATTTAAATATTATCTAGGCACCCCAATGTTAAAATAAAACTTGCTCTGAATAAAATCTGTCAGGAAAAATATACAATGCCTTATTCTACTCTGTTTTGGAGTATATATACCAACTCAATATGCTCTCTCATGTAAAATAGCGAAATTCTAATTTTACTCGAATCGAAAAAAATCTAAATAATATCTAGGCGCCCCAAACTTAAAAGAAAATGGCTCTGAATATAATCTGTTAGAAAAGATAAACAATGCCTTATTCTACTCTATTTTGGAGTATATAAAACTACTCAGTGTGCTCTATCATGTAAAATACCGAAATTCTAATTTTACGTGAATGGAAAAAAATCTAAATATTATCTAGGCACCCCAATGTTAAAAACAAAATTGCTCTGAATATAATCTGTCAGAAAAAGTATACAATGCCTTTAACTACTCTGTTTTGTAGTATATACACCAACTCATGCTCTCTCATGTAAAATACAAAAATTCTAATTTTAACCGAATCCAAAAAAACTAAATATTATATAGGAACCGCAATGTTGATAGCAAAATTGCTCTGAATATAATCTGTCAAAAAAAATATACAATGTCCTTTTCTACTATGTTTTGGAGTATATACACCAATACAAAATGCTCTGTCATGTAAAATATCGAAATTCTAATTTTACGCAAATTGAAAAAATCTAAATATTATCTTGACACCCCAATGTAAAAACAAAATTGCATTGAGTATAATCTGCCAGAAAAAATATACAATGCCCTATTCTTCCCTGTTGTGGAGTATATACACCAACTCAATATGCTCTCTCATGTAAAATAGCGAAATTCTAATTTTACGCGAATCGAAAAAAATCTAAATAATATCTAGGCGCCACAAATTTAAAAGAAAATGACTCTAAAGATAGTCTGTTAGACAAAATATACAATGCCTTATTCTACTCTTTTTTGGAGGATGTACACCAACCCTGTATGCTCTCTCATGTAAAATACACAAATTCTATATTTTTGTGAATCGAAAAAATCTAAATATTATCTAGGCACGCCAATGTTAAAAGCAATATTGCTCTAAATATAATCTGTAAAAAAAATATACAATGCCCTTTTCTACTATGTTTTAGAGTATATACACCAACTCAATATGCTCTCTCCTGTAAAATACTGAAATTCTAATTTTACGATAATCGACAAAAATCTAAATATTATCTACGCACGCCAGTGTTAATAACAAAATTGCTCTGAATATAATCTGTCAGAAAAAATATACAATGCCTTATTCTACTATTTTTTTGGACGATATACACCAACTCAGTTTGGTCTCTCATGTAAAATACCGAAATTCTTAATTTACATGAATCGACAAATATCTAAATATTATCTAGGCACCCCAATGTTAAAAGCAAAATTGCTCTGAATATAATATGTCACAACAAATATACAACGCCCTTTTCTACTCTGTTTTGTAATATATACACCAACTCAATATGCTCTCTCATGTAAAATACAGAAATTCTAATTTTACCCGAATCAAAGAAATCTAAATATTATCTAGGCACCCCAATGTTAAAAACAAAATTGCTCTGAATATAATCTGTCAAAAAAAATATAGAATACCCTATTCTACTCTGTTTTAGAGTATATACACCAACTTAGTTTGCTCTCTCATATAAAACACAGAAATTATAATTTTACCTAAATGGAAAAAAATCTAAATATTATCTATGCAACCCTATGTTATAAACAAAATTGCTCTGAATATAACCTATCAGGGAAGATATACAATGCCCTATTCTACTCTGTTTAGGAGTATATACACCAACTCAGTATGCTCTCTCATGTAAAATACCGAAATTCTAATTTTACGTGAATGTAAAAAAAATCTAAATATTATCTAGGCTGCCCAAAGTTAAAAGAGAATGGCTCTGAAAATAGTCTGTTATAGAAAATATACAATGCCTTATTCAACTTTGTTTTGGAGTATATACACAAACGAAGTATGCTCTCTCATGTAAAATACAGAAATTCTAATTCTACCAGAATCGAATAAAAAAAATCTAAATATTATCTAGGCACCCCAATGTTAAAAACAAAATTGCTCTGGATATATTCTGTCAGAAAAAATATACAATGCCTTATTCTTTTCTGTTTTAGAGTATATACACCAACTCCATATGCTCTCTCATCTAAAATACAGAAATTCTATATTTAAGCGAATCAAAAAAATCTAAATATTATCTAGGCACCCAAATGTTAAAAGTAAAATTGCTCTGAATATAATCTGTCCGAAAAAAAAATACAATGCCCTTTTCTACCCTGTTTTGTAGTATATACACCATCTCAATAAGCTCTCTCAGTAAAATAGAGAAATTCTAATTTTACCCATATCAAATTAATCTAAATATTATCTAGGGACCCAGTGTTAAAAACAAAATTGCTCTGAATATATTCTGTCAGAAAAAATATACAATGCCCTATTCTACTCTGTTTTGGAGTATATACACCAACTCAGTGTGCTCTCTTATGTAAAATACCGAAATTGTAATTTTACGTGAATCGAAAACAAATTGAAATATTATCTAGGCACCCCAATGTTAAAAAAATATATATCTGATTATAGTCTGTCCGAAAAAATATACAATGCCCTATTCTACTCTGTTTTGGAGTATATACACCAACACAAAATGCTCTCTCATGTAAAATACCGAAATTCTAGATTTACTTGAATCGAAAAGAATCTAAATATTATCTAGGCACCCCAATGTTAAAAGTAAAATTGCTCTGAATATAATGTGTCAGAAAAAATATACACTGCCTTTTCTACTCTGTTTTGGAGTATGTACACCAGCTCAATATGCTCTCTCATGTAAAATAGCGAAATTCTAATTATACGTGAATCGAAAACAATCTAAATAATATCTAGACGCCCCAAAGTTAAAAGAAAATGGCTCTGAATATTGTCTGTCATAAAAAATATACAATGCATTATTCTACTCTGTTTTGGAGTATATACACCAACTCAGTATGCTCTTTCTTGTAAAATAAAGAAATTTAAAATTTACGTGAATCGAAAAAAATCTAAATATTATCTAGCACTCCAATGTTAAAAGGAAAAAAGCTCTGAATATAATCTGTCAGAAAAAATATACGATGTTCTTTTCTACTCTGTTTTGGAGTATATACACCAACTCAATATGCTCTCTCATGTAAAATACCGAAATTCTGATTTTACACGAATTGAAAAAAATCAAAATAATATCTAGGCGCCCCAAAGTTAAAAGAAAATGGCTCTGAATATAGTGTGTTAGAAAAAGTATACAATGCCTTATTCAATTTTGTTTTGGAGTATATACACCAACTAAGTGTGCTCTCTCACGTAAAACACCGAAATTCAAATTTTACCCGAATCGAAAAATCTAAATATTACCTAGGCATCCCAATGTTAACAACAAAATTGCTCTGAATATAATCTGTCAGAAAAAATATACAATGCCCTATTCTACTCTGTTTTGGAGTATATACACCAACTTCATATGCTCTCTCATGTAAAATAGAGAAATTCTATATTTAAGCGAATCAAAAGAAATCTAAATATTATGTAGGCACCCCAATGTTAAAAACAAAATTGCTCTGAATAGAATCTGTCAGAAAAAATATACAATGCCCTATTCTACTCTGTTATGGAGTGTATACACCAACTTAATATGCTCTCACATGTAAAATACTGAAATTATAAATTGACGCCTTTCGAATGAAATCTAAATATTATTTAGGCACCCCAATGTTAAAAGCAAAATTTCTCTGAATATGATCTGTCAGAAAAAATACACAATGCCCTTTTCTACTCTTTTTTGGAGTATATACACCAACTCTATTAGCTCTCCCATGTAAAATACCGAAATTCTAATTTAACGCGAATCCAAAAAATCTAAATATAATCTAGGTAACCCAACGTTAAAAGCAAAATAGGACTGAATGTAATCGGTCAAAAGAAATATATAATTCCTGCTTCTACTCTGTTTTGGAGTATATACACCAACTCAATATGCTCTCCCAGGTAAGTATCAGATATTCTAGATTTACATGAACCGATAAAATTCTAAGTATTATCTAGGCATTCCAAAGTTATAACCGAAATTGCTCTGAATACAGTGTGTCAAAAAAAATACACAATGCTTTTTTCTGCTCTGTTTTAAAGTATATACAGCAACTCAATAGGCTCTCTCATATAAAATACCGAAATTCTAAATTTAGGTGAATCAAAATTAATCTAAAGATTATCTAGGAACCCCAATGTTAAAAGGAAAATTGCTCTGAATATAATCTGTCAGAAAAATATACAATGTTGTTTTCTACTCTGTTTTGGAGAATATACACCAAGTCAGTATGCTCTCTCATGTAAAATACTGAAATTCTAATTTTACGTGAATTGACAAAAATCTAAATACTATCTAGGCACCCTAATGTTGAAAGCAAAATTGCTCTAAATATAATGTGAGAAAAAATATACAATGCTTTTTTCTACTCTGTTTTGGAGTATATACAGGAACTCAATATGCTCTCTCATATAAAAACAGAAATTCTATATTTAAGCCAATCAAAAAAAATCTAAATATTATCTAGGCACCCAAATTTTGAAAGTAAAATTGCTCTGAATATACTCTTTCCGAAAAAAAATACAATGCCCTTTTCTACCCTGTGTTGTATTATATACACCATCTCAATATTCGCTCTCATGTAAAATACAGAAATTCTAATTTTACCCGAATCTAAATAATCTAAATATTATCTAGGCACCCCAATGTTAAAAACAAATTTGCTCTGCATATAATCTGTCAGAAAAAATATACAATGCCCTATTCTACTCTGTTTTGGAGTATATACACCAACTCAGTATGCTCTCTTACGTAAAATACCGAAATTGTAATTTTACGTCAATCAAAAAAAATCTAAATATTATCTAGGCACCCAATGTTAAAAGCAAAATTGCTCTGAATATAATCTGTCAGAAAATATATGCAATGCTTTTTCCTACTCTGTTTTGTAGTATATACACCAACTCAATATGCTGTCTCATGTAAAATACTGAAGTTCTAATTTTACCCGAATCAAAAAAATCTAAATATTATCTAGACACCCAAATGTTAAAAACAAAATTGCTCGGAATATAATTTGTCAGAAAAAATATACAATGCCCTATTCTACTCTGTTTTAATGTATATATACCAAATCAGTATGCTCTCTCATGTAAAATACCGAAATTCTAAGTTTACGTGAATCGACAAAAGTCTAAATACTATCTAGGCACCCTAATGTTGAAAGCAAAATTGCTCTGAATACAATCTGTCAGAATAAATATACCATGCCCTTTTCTACTCTGTTTTGGAGTATATACACCAACTCGACATGCTCTCTCATGTAAAATATTTAATTCTAATTTTACGCGAATAGAAAATATCTCAATAATATCTAGGCGTCTGTAAGTTAAAAGAAAATGGCTCTGAATATAGTCTGTTGAAAAAATATACATTGCCTTATTCTACTCTGTTTGAGTATATACACCAACTCAGTATGCTCTCTCAAGTAAAACACAAATGTTATAATTTTACATGAATCAAAAAAAATCTAAATATCATCTAGGCACCCCAATGTTAAAAACAAAACTTTTCTGAATATAATCTGTCAGAAAATATATACAATGCCCTAGTCTACTTTGTTTTGGAGTATATACACCAACTCAATATGCTCTGTCATGTAAAATACCAAAATTCTAATTTTATGTGAATTGAAAAAAATCTAAACATTATCTAGGCACCTTAATGTTAAAAGCAAAATTGCTCTGAATATAATCTGTCAGAAAAAATATACAATGCCATTTTCTACTCTGTTTTGGAGTATATACACCAACTCAATATGCTCTTTCATATAAAATGCAAAAATTCTATATTTAAGCGAATCCAAAGAAATCTAAATATTATCTAGGCACCGCAATGTTAAAAGCAAAATGGCTCTAAATATAATCTGTCAGAAAAAATATACAATACCCTATTCTACTTTGTTTTGTAGTACATACACCAACTCAGTATGCTCTCTCATGTAAAATATAGAAATTCTAATTTTACCCGAATCGAAAAAAATCTAAATATTATATAGGCATCCCAATGTTAAAAACAAAATTGCTCTGAATATAATCTGTCTGAAAAAATATACAATGCCCTATTCTACTTTGTTTTGGAGTATATATACCAACTCAGTATGCTCCCTCATGTAAAATACCGAAATTATAAATTTACGTGAATTGACACAAATCTAAATATTATCTAGGCACTGCAATGTTAAAAGCAAAATTTCTCTGAATATAACCTGTCAGAAAAAATATACAATGCCCTATTCTACTTTGTTTTGGAGTATATACACCAACTCAGTATGCTCTCACATGTAAAATACAGAAATTCTAATTTTACGTGAATCCAAGAAAATCTAAATATTATCTAGCCACCCCAATGTTAAAAACAAAATTTTTATGAATATAATCTGTCAGAAAAAATATGCACTGCCCTATTCTACTCTGTTTTGGAGTATATACACCAACTCCGTATGCTCTCTCATGTAAAAAAGAGAAATTCTATATTTAAGCGAATGAAAAATACGTAAATATTATCTAGGCACCCCAATGTAAAAAGCAAAATTGCTCTGAATATAATCTGTCAGAAAAAATATACAATGCCCATATTCTACTTTGTTTTGGAGTATATACACCAACTCAGTATGCTCTCTCAGGTAAAATACCGAAAGTCAAGATTTACGTGAATCGAAAAAAATCTAAATATTATCTAGGCACCCCAATGTATAAAGCAAAATTGCTCTGAATATAATCTGTCAGAAAAAATATACAATGACCTTTTATACTCTGTTTTGGGATATATACACACACTCAATATGCTCTCTCATGTAAAATAAAGAAATTCTAATTTTACGCTAATCGAAAAAATCTAAATAATATCTAGGTGCCCCAAAGTTAAAAGAAAATGACTCTTAATATAGTCTGTTAGAAAAAATATACAATGCCTTATTGTACTTTTTTTTGGAGTATATACACCAACTTAGTATGCTCTCTTATGTAAAATACAGAAATTCTAATTTTACTTGAATTAAAAAATATCCAAATATTATCTAGGCACCACAATTTTAAAAACAAAATAGTTCTGAATATAATTTGTCAGAAAAAATATACAATGCCCTCTTGTACTCTGTTTTGGAGGATATACGACAATTCCATATGCTCTCCCCTGTAAAATACAGAAATTCTATATTTAAGTGAATCGAAATAAATCTAAATATTATCTAGGCACCCCAATGTTAAAAACAAAATTGCTCTGAATATAATATTTCAGAAAAAATATACAATTCCCTATTCTACTCTGATTTGGAGTATATACACCAACTCAATTTGCTCTCTCATTTAAAATACAGATATTCGAATTTTACCTGAATCGAAAAAATCTAAATATTATCTAGGCACACCAATGTTAAAAACAAAATTGCTCTGAATATAATCTGTCACAACAAATATACAATGCCCTATTCTACTTTGTTTTAGAGTATATACACCAACTCATTATGCTCTCTCATGTAAAATACGGAAATACTAATTTTACGTGAATCGAAAAAAATCTAAATATTATCTAGGCACCCCCATGTTAAAAACAAAATTGCTCTGAATATAATCTGTGACACAACATATAACATGCCCTGTTCTACTTCGGTTTGGAGGATATACATCAACTCAGTATGCTCTCTCATGTAAAATACAGAAATTCTAATTTTACGTGAATCGAAAAAAATCTAAATATTATCTAGGCACCCAAATGATAAAAACAAAATTGTTCCTAATATAATCTGTCAGAAAAAATATACAATGCCCTATTCCACTCTGTTTTGGAAAATATACCCCAACTCCATATGCATTCTCATGTAAAATACAGAAATTCTATATTTACGTGAATCGAAAAAAATCTAAATATTATCTCGGCACCCATATTTTATAAACAAAATTTCTCCTAACATAATCTCTCAGAAAAAATATACAATGACCTCTTCTACTTTGATTTGGAGTATATACACCACTCAATATGCTCTCTCATGTAAAATACAGAAATTCTATATTTAAGCGAATCGACTAAAATCTAAATATTATCTAGGCACCCCAATGTTAAAATCAAAATAGCTCTGAATATAATGTCAGAAAAAATATACAATGCTTTTTTGTACTCTGTTTTATAGTATATACACCAACTCAGTATGCTCTCTTATGTAAAATACAGAAATTCTAATGTTTCCCGAATCGAAAAATCTAAATATTATCTAGGCACCCAAATGTTAAAACCAAAATTGCTCTGAATATAATCTGTCAGAAAAAATACACAATGCCCTATTCTACTCTGTATTGGAGTATATACACCAACTACATATTCTCTCTCATATAAAATACAGAAATTCTATATTTAAGCGAATCAAAAAAAACCTAATTATTATCTAGGCACCCCAAGGTTAACAGAAAAATTGCTCTGAATATAATCTGTCAGAAAAAATATATAATCCCCTTTTCTACCCTGATTTGGAGTATATACACCAACTCAATATGCTCTCTTATATAAAATACCGAAATTCTTATTTTACTCGAATCACAAAAATCTAAATAATATCTAGGAGCCCCAAAGTTAAAGAAAAATGGCTCTGAATATAGTCTGTTAAAGAAAATATACAATGCCTTATTCTAATCTGTTTTGGAGTATACACACCAACTCCATATGCTCCCTCATGTAAAATACAGAAATTTTAACTTTATGCGAATGGAAAAATCTAAATAATATCTAGGAGCCCCAAAGTTAAAGAAAAATGGCTCTGAATATAGTCTGTTAAAGAAAATATACAATGCCTTATTCTACTCTGTTTTGGAGTACATATACCAACTCAGAATGCTCTCTCATGTAAAAATACCAAAATTACAAATTTACGTTAATCAAAGGAAATTTAAACATTATCTAGGCACCCCAATGTTAATAGCAAAATTGTTCTGAATATAAAATGTCAGAAAAAATATACAATGCCCTTTTCTACTTGGTTTTGTAGTATATACACTAACTCAATATGCTCTCTCATGTAAAATACAGAAATTCTATATTCACTCGAATTGAAAAAAATCTAAATATTAATTTGGCATCCCGAGGTTAAAAGCAAAATTTTTCAGAATATTATCTGTCAGAAATAATACACAATGCCCTATTCTATTCTGTTTTGGTGTATATACACCAACTCAATATGGTCTCATGTAAAATACCAAAATTCTAATTTTACGGGAATCGAAAAAAATCTAAATATTTTTTAGGAACCCCAAAGTTAAAAGCAAAATTGCTCTGAATATAATCTGTCAGAAATAATATACAATGCCCTTTTCTACTCTGTTTTGGAGTATACACATCTACTCAATATCCTCTCTCATGTAAAATACCGAAATTCTAATTTTTCACGAATCAAAAAAATCTAAATATTATCTAGGAACCCTAATGTTAAAAGAAAATGGGTCTGAATATAATTTGTAGGAACATATATAGAATGACTTTTTGTACTTCGTTTTGGAGTATATACACCAACTCAATATTCTCTCTCATGTAAAATACCGAAATTATAAATTTACGCATATTAAAAAAATTCTAAATATTATGTAGGCACCCCAATGTTAAAAGCAAAATTGTTCTGAATGTAATCTGTAAGAAGAAACAAAAAATGCCTTTTTCTACTCTCTTTTGTAGTATATACACCACCTCAATATGCTCTCCCATGTAAATTGCAGAAATTATAATTTTATACGAACCAAAAAAATCTAAATATTATCTAGGCATTCCAATGTTAAAACCAAAATTGCTCTGAATATAATCTGTCACAAAAAATACACAATGCTTTTTACTACTCTGTTTTGGAGTACATACAACAACTCAATATGCTCTCTCATGTAAAATACCGAAATTCTAAATTTACGCGAAGCATAAAAAATCTAAATATTATCTAGGCACCCCAATGTGAAAAGCAAAATTGCTCTGAATATAATCTGTCCGAAAAAATATACAATGTCTTCTTCTACTCTGTTTTGGAATTTATAAACCAACAGAACATGCTCTGTCATGTAAAATACTGAAGTTCTATTTATACGCGAATCGAAAAAATCTAAATATTATCTAGGCAGCCCAATATTAAAAGAAAATGGCTCTGAATATAATTTGTCAGAAAAAATATACAATGCCCTTTTCTACTCTGTTTTGGAGTTTATACACCAACTCAATATGGGCTCTCATGTAAAATACGTAAATTCTAATTTTACATGAATCAAAAAAATCTAAATGTCATCTAGGCAACCCAATGTTAATAGCAAAATTTCTCTGACAATAATCTGTCAAAGAAAATATATAATGCCCTTTTCTACTCAATTTTGGAGTATATACACCAACTCAATATGCGATATCATGTACAATACCGAAATTATAAATTTACGCAAATCGAAAAGAATACAAACATTATCTACGCTCTGCAATGTTAAAAGCAAAATTTCTCTGAATATAATGTGTCAGAAAAAATACACAATGCGATATTCTACTCTGTTTGGGAGTATATACAACAACTCAAAATGCTCTCTCACGTAAAATAGCGAAATTCTAATTTTACCCGAACCGAAAAAATCTAAATATTATCTAGGCACCCCAATGTAAAAAGCATAAATGCTCTGAATATAATCTGTCAGAAAAAATATACAATGACCTCTTCTATTCTGTTTTGCAGTATAAACACCAACTCAATATGCCCTGTCATGTAAAATACAAAAATTCTAATTCTACCGGAATCGAAAAAATATAAATATTATCTAGACACTCCAATGTTAAAAGCAAAATTGCTCTAAATATAATCTGTCAGAAAAAATATACAATGCTCTTTTCTACTCTGTTTTGGCGTATATACACCAACTCAACATGGTCCCTCATGTAAAATACGGAAATTCTAATTTTAGGTGGATCAAAAATAATCTAAATAATATCTAGGCTCCTCAAAGTTAAAAGAAAATGGCTCTGAATATAGTCTTTTAAAAAAATATACAATGCCTTATTCCACTCTGTTTTGGAGTATATACACCAACTCAGGATGCTCTCTCATGTCAAATACCGAAATTCTAATTTTACCCGAACTGAAAATAATCTAAATATTATCTAGGCACCCCAGTGTTAAAAAAAATTGCTCTAAATATAATTCGTCAGAAAAAATATCTAATGCCCTATTCTACTCTGTTTTGGAGTATAAACACCATCTCCATATGCTCTCTCATGTAAAATACAGAAATTCTATATTTAAGCGAATCGAAAAAAATCTAAATATTATCTGGGCACCCCAATGTTAAAGCAAAATTGCTCTGAATAAAATTTGTCAGAAAAAATATACAATGCCCTATTCTACTCTGTTTTGGAGTGTATACACCAACTTCATATGCTCTCACATGTAAAATACAGAAATTCTATATTTAGCGAATCAAAAAAAATCTAAATATTATCTAGGCACCTCAACGTTAATAACAAAATTCTTCTGAATATAATCTGTCAGAAAAAATATACAATGCCCTATTCTACTTTTTATTGGAGTACATACACCAACTTCATATGTTCTCTCATGTAAAATAGAGAAATTCTATATTTAAGTGAATCGAAAAAAATCTAAATATTATCTAGGCGCCCCAAAGTTAAAAGAAAATGGCTCTGAATATAGTCTGTTAGAAAAACTATACAATGCCTTATTCTACTCTGTTTGGAGTATATAAACCAACTCAGTATGCTCTCTCATGTAAAATACAAAATTTCTAATTTTACGTGAATCGAAAAAAATCTAAATATTATCTAGGCACCCCAATGTTAAAAACAAAATTGCTCTTAATACATTCTCTCAGAAAAAATATAATCTGTCAGAAAAAATATACAATGCGCTATTCTACTCTGTTTTGGAGTATATACACCAAATCCATATGCTCTCTCATGTAAAATAAAGAAATTCTATATTTAAGCGAATCAAAAAAAATCTCAATATTATATATGCACCACAATGTTAAAAGAAAAATTGGTCTGAATATAATGTCAGAAAAAATATACAATGCCCTCTACTTCTGTGTTTTGTAGTATATACACCGACTCCATATGTTCTCTCATGTAAAATACAGAAATTCTGTATTTAAGCGAATCGAAAAAAATCTAAATATTATCTAGGCACCCCAATGTTAAAAGCAAAATTTCTCGTAATATAATCTGTCAGAAAAAATATACCGTGCCCTTTTCTACTCTGTTTTGCAGTATATACACCAACTCAATATGCTCTCTCATGTATAGTACCGAAATTCTAATTTTACGCGAATCGAAAAAAATCTAAATAATATCTCGGTTCCCCAAAGTTCAAGGACAATGGCTCTGAATATAGTCTGTTAGAGAAAATATAAAATGCCTTATTCTACTCTGTTTTGGAGTATATACACCAACGCAGTATGCTCTCTCATGTAAAATACAGAAATTCTAATTTTACGTGTATTGAATCAAATCGAAATATTATCTAGGCACCCCAATGTTAAAAACAAAATTACCCTGAATATAACCTGTCAGAAAAATTATACAATGCCCTATTCTACTCTGTTTTGGAGTATATACACATACTCAGTATGCTCTCTCATGTAAAATACAGAAATTCTATATTTAAAGGAATCGAAAAAAATCTAAATATTATCCAGGCACCCGAATGTTAAAAGCAAAATTGCTCTGAATATAATCTGTCAGAAGAAATATACAATGCCCTTTTCTACTCTGTTTTGGAGTATATACACCAACTCAAACTGTTCTCTCATGTAAAATACAGAAATTCTAATTTTATCCAAATCGAAAATATCAAAATACTATCTAGGCACCCAAATGTTAAACGCAAAATTGCTCTGAATATAATCTGTAAGAAAAAATATAAAATGCCCCTTTCTACTCTGTTTTGTAGTATAAACACCAAGTCAATATGCTCTTTCATGTAAAATACATAAATTCGAATTCCACCGGAATCGAATATATCTAAGTATTATCAAGACACACCAATGTTAAAAGCAAAATTGCTCTGAATATAATCGGTCAGAACAAATATACAATGCCCTATTCTACTCTGTTTTAAAGTATATACACCAACTCCATATGCTCTCTCATGTAAAATACAGAAATTCTAATTCTATCCGAATTGAAATAATCTAAATATTATCTAGGCACCCCAATGTTAAAAAAACAAAATTGCTCTGAATATAATCTGGCAGAAAATATATACAATGCCCTATTCTACTCTGTTTTGGAGTATGTACACCAATTCAGTATGCACTCTCATGTAAAATACAAAAATTCTATGTTTAAGCGAACCGAAAAGAATCTAAATATTATCTAGGCACCCCAATGTTAAAAGCAAAATTGCTCTTAAAATAATCTGTCAGAAAAAAATACAATGCCCTTTTCTACTCTGTTTTGTAGTATATACACCAACTCAATATGCTCTGTCATGTAAAATACAGAAATTCTAATTCTACCCGAATCAAAAAAATCTAAATGTTATCTAGGCACCCCAATGTTAACAGCAAAATTGCTCTTAATAAAATCTGTCAGAAAAAATATAGAATGCCATTTTCTACTCTGTTTTGGAGTATATACACCAACTCCATATGCTCTCTTATGTGAAATACGGAAATTCTAATTTTAGGCGAATCAAAAAAAATCTAAATAATATCTAGGTGCTCCAAAGTTAAAAGAAAATGGCTCTGAATATAATCTGTTACAAGAAATATACAATGCCTTATTATACTTTGTTTTGGAGTATATACACCAACTCAGGATGCCCTCTTATGTAAAATACAGAAATTCTAATTTTACTTGAATCGAAAAAATCTAAATATTATCTAGGCACCTCAATGTTAAAAACAAATTTCTCTGAATATAATCTGTCAGAAAAAATCTACAATGCCCTATTCCACTCTGTTTTGGAGTATATACACCAACTCAGTATGCTCTCTCATGTAAAATACAAAAATTCTATGTTTAAGCGAATCGAAAAAAATCTAAATATTATCTAAGCACTCCAATGTTAAAAGCAAAATAGCTCTGAATATAATCTGTCAGAAAAAATATACAATACCCTTTTCTACTCGGTTTTGTAGTACATACACCAATTCCATATGCTCTATTATGTAAAACAAAGAAATACTATATTTAAGCGAATAGAAAAAAATATAAATATTATCTAGGCACCCCAATATTAAAAGAAATATTGCTCTGAATATAATCTGTCAGAGAAAATATACAATGCCTTTTTCTACTCTGTTTTGTAGTATGTACACCAACTCAATATGCTCTGTCATATAAAATACTGAAATTCTAATTTTACGTGTATCAAAAATAATCTAAATAATATCTAGGCGCCCCAAAGGTAAAAGTAAATGGCTCTGAATATATTCTGTTAGAAAAAATATACAATGCCTTATTCTACTTTGTTCTGGAGTTTATACACCAACTCAGGGTGCTCTGTCATATAAAATACAGAAATTCTGATTTTACCCGAATCGAAAAAAATGTAAATATTATCTAGGCACCTCAATGTTAAAAACAAAATTGCTCTGAATATAATTTGTTATAAAAAATATACAATGCCCTATTCTACTCTGTTTTGGAGTATATACACCAACTTCATATGCTCTCTCATGTTAAATACAGAAATTCTATATTTAACCGAATCGAAGAAAATCTAAATATTATCTCGGCAACCCAATGTTAGAAACAAAATTGCTCTGAATATAATCTGTCAGAAAAAATATACAATGTTCTATTCTACTCTGTTTTGGACTATATACACAAACTTAGTATGCTCTCTCATGTAAAATATCGAAATTATAATTTTAAATGAATCGAAAAAAATGTAAACATTATCTAGGCTCCCCAATGATAAAAAAAAAATCGCTCTGAATGAAATCTCTCAGAAAAAATATACAGTGACCTTTTCTACTCTGTTTTGTAGTATATACACAAACTCAATATGCTCTCTCATGTATATTACCGAAATTCTAATTTTACGCGAATCGACAAAAATCTAAATAATATCTAGGTGCCCCAAAGTTAAAGGAAAATGGGTCTGAATATAGTCTGTTAGAGAAAATATAAAATGCCTAATTCTACTCTATTTTGGATTATATACACCAACGCAGTATGCTCTCTCATGTAAAATACAGAAATTCAAATTTTACGTGTATCAAAAGAAATCTAAATATTATCTAGGCACCCCAATGTTAAAAACAAAATTGCTCTGAATATAACCTGTCAGAAAAATTATACAATGCCCTATTCTACTCTGTTTTGGAGTATATACACCAACTCAGTATGCTCTCTCATGTAAAATACAGAAATTCTATATTTAAAAGTATCGAAAAACATCTAAATGTTATCCAGGCACCCGAATGTTAAAAGCAAAATTGCTCTGAATATAATCTGTCAGAAGAAATATACAATGCCCATTTCTACTTTGTTTTGGAGTATATAAACCAACTCAATATGCTCTCTCATGTAAAATACAGAAATTCTAATTTTACCCAATTCGAAATAATCTAAATATTATCTAGGCACACCAATGTTAAACGCAAAATTTCTCTGAATATCATCTGTCAGAAAAAATACACAAGGCCCTTTTCTACACTGTTTTGTAGTAGAAACACCAACTCAATATGCTCTGTCATGTAAAATACAGAAATTCGAATTCCTCCGGAATCGAAAAAATCTAAGTATTATCAAGGCACCCCAATATTAAAAGCGAAATTGCTCTGAATATTATCTTTTATAAAAAATATACAATGCCCTATTCTACTCTGTTTTGGAGTATATACACCAACTTCATATGCTCTCTCATGTTAAATAGGGAAATTCGATATTTAAGCGAATCGAAAAAATCTAAATATTATCTAGGCACGCCAATGTTAGAAACAAAATTGCTCTGAATATAATCTGTCAGAAAAAATATACAATGTTCTATTCTACTCTGTTTTGGAGTATATACACAAACTCAGTATGCTCTCTCATGTAAAATACCAAAATTATAATTTTAAATGAATCGAAAAAAATGTAAATATTATCTAGGCTCCCCAATGTTAAAAACAAAATTTCTCTGAATGAAATCTGTCAGAAAAAATGTACAATGCCCTTTTCTACTCTGTTTTGTACTATATACACAACTTCCATATGCTCTCTCACGTAAAATACAGAAATTCTAATTTTACGCGAATCAAAAAAAATCTAAATAATATCTAGGCGCCTCAAAGTTAAACGAAAATGTCTCTGAATATAGTCTGTTAGAAAAAAAATAGAATGCCTTATTCTACTCAGTTTTGGAGTATATATACCAACTCAATATGCTCTCTCATGTAAAATACAGAAATTATAGTTCTACCCTAATCGAAAAAAATCTAAATATTATCTTTGCACCCCAATGTTAAAAAAAAAATTGCGCTGAATATCATCTGTCAGAAAAAATATACACTGCCCTTTTCTAATCTTTTTTAAAGTATATACACAATCTCCATATGCTCTCTCATGTAAAATACAGAAATTCTATATTTCAGCGAATCGAAAAAAATCTAAATATTATCTAGGCACACCTATGTTAAAAGCAAAGTTGCTCTGAATATAATCTGTCAGAAAAAATATACAATGCCCTTTTCTACTCGGTTTTGTAGTATATACACCAACTCAATATGCTCTGTCATGTAAAATACAGAAATTCTAATTCTACTCGAATCGAAAAAAA
Organism: Callithrix jacchus; assembly: GCF_049354715.1. Lineage (NCBI taxonomy): Eukaryota > Metazoa > Chordata > Mammalia > Primates > Cebidae > Callithrix > Callithrix jacchus. Next base: position 127,502,748 of record NC_133513.1, on the reverse strand, counting down.
CTAAATATTATCTAGGCCCCCCAATGTTAAAAGAAAAATTGCTCTTAATATAATCTGTAGAAAAAAATATACAATGTCCTTTTCCACTCTGTTTTAAAGTATATACACCAACTCAATATGCTCTCTCATGTAAAATACCAAAATTCTAATTATAGGCGAATCAAAAATAATCAAAATAATATCTAGGTGCCCCAGTGTTAAAAAAAATTTGCTCTGAATATATTCCGTCATAAAAAATATACAATGCCCTATTCTATTCTGTTTTGGAGAAAATACACCCACTCCCTATGCTCTCACATGTAAAATACTGAAATTCTATATTTATGCGAATCGAAAAAGATCTAAATATTATCTAGGCACCCCAATTTTAAAATCGAAATTGCTCTAAATATAATCTGTCAGAAAAAATATACAATGCCCATTTCTACTTGGTTTGTATTATATACACCAGCTCAATATGCTCCCTCATGTAAAATACCGAAATTCTAATTTTACGTGAATCGAAAAAAATCTAAATAATATCTAGGCGCCCCAAAGTTAAATGAAAATGGCACTGAATATATTCTGTTAAATAAAATATACAATGCCTTATTCTACTATGTTTTGGAGTATATACAAAAACTCAGTATGCCCTCTCATGTAAAATACCGAAATTCTAATTTGACGTCAATCATAAAAACTCTAAATATTATATAGGACACCGAATGTTATAAGCAAAATTGCTCTGAATATAATCTGTCCGATAAAATATACAATGCTTTTTTCTACTCTGTTTTGGAGTATATACACCAACTCAATATGCTCTCTCATGTAAAATACCGAAATTGTAATTTTACCCGAATAAAAAAAATCTAATTATCTAGGCACCCCAATGTTAAAAGCAAAATTTCTCTGAATATAATCTGTGAGATAAAATATACAATGCCCTTTTCTACTCTTTTTTGGAGTATATACAAGAACTCCATATGCTCTCTCATGTAAAATACATAAATTCTAATTTTACGTGAATCGAAAAATATCTAAATATTATCTAGGCACGCATTGTTAAAATCAAAATTGCTCTGAATATAATCTTCCAGAGAAAATATACAATGCCATTTTCTACTATGTTTTGGAGTATGTACACCAACCCAATATGCTCTTTCATGAAAAATACCGAAATTCTAAATTTAAGCTAATCAAATGAAATATAAATATTATCGAGGCACCCCAATGGTAGTAGCAAAATTGCTATGAATATAATCTGTCAGAAAATATATACAGTGCTTTTTCTACTCAGTTTTGGAGTATATACACCATTTCAATATGCTCTCTCATGTAAAATACCAAAATTCTAAATTTACCTGCATTGAAAAAAATCTCAATATTATCTAGGCACCCCAACGTAAAAAGCAAAATTGCTCTGAATATAATCCGTCAGAAAAAATATAAAATGGCTTTTTCTACTCTGTTTGGGAGTATATACACCAACTCAGGATGCTCTCTCATGTCAAATACCGAAATTCTAATTTTACCTGAAGCGAAAATAATCTAAATATTATCTAGGAACCACAGTGTTAAAAAAAATTGCTCTGAATATAATTTGTCAGAAAAAATATCTAATGCCCTATTCTACTCTGTTTTGGAGTATATACACCAACTCCATATGCTCTTGCATGTAAAATACAGAAAATCTATATTAAAGCTAATCGAAAAAAATCTAAATATTATCTAGGCACCCCAATGTTAAAAACAAAATTGCTCTGAATATAATCTGGCAGAAAAAATATACAATGCCCTATTCTACTTTGTTTTAAATTATATACACCAACTTAATATGCACTCTCATGTAAAATACAGAAATTCTATATTTAAGCGAATCGAAAAAAATCTAAATATTAATTAGGCACCCCAATGTTAAAAGCAAAATTACTCTGAATAAAATTTGTCAAAAAAAATATACAATGCCATTTTCTACTCTGTTTTGGATTATATACACCAACTCAATATGCTGTCTCATTTAAATTACCGAAAGTCTAATTTTAGGTGAATCAAAAAAGATCAAAATAGTATCTAGGCGCTCCAAAGTTAAAAGAAAATGGCTCTGAATATAGTCTGTTAGAAAAAATATACAATGCCCTATTCTACTCTGTTTTGGGGTATATACACCAACTCCATATGCTCTCACATGTAAAACAAAGAAAGTTCTATATTTAAGCGAATGGAAAAAAATCTAAATATTATCTAGGCACCCCAATGTTAAAAACAAAAATTGCTCTGAATGAAATCTGTCAGAAAAAATATACAATGCCCTTTTCTACTCTGTTTTGTAGTATATACACCAACTCAATATGCTCTCTCATATAAAATACCGAAATTCAAATTTTACGCGAAACGAAAAAAACTAAATTATATCTAGGCGCCCTAAAGTTAAAAGAAAATGGTCCTAAATACAGTCTGTAAGAAAAAATACACAATGCCTTATTCTTCTCTTTTTTGAAGTATATACACCAACTCCATATGCTCTCTCAAGTAAAATACAGAAATTCTATATTTAAGCGAATCGAAATAATTCTAGATAGTATCTAGACACCCCAATGTGAAAACCAAAATTGCTCTTAATATAATCTGTCAGGTAAAATATACAATTCCCTTTACTTCTCTGTTTTGTAGTATATACACCAACTAAATATGCTCTCTCATGTAAAATACAGAAATTCTAATTCTACCCAAATCGAAAAAATCTAAATATTATCTAGGCACCCCAGTATTAAAAAAAATTGCTCGGAATATAATCCGTAAGAAAAAATATACAATGCCCTATCCTACTCTGTTTTGGAGTATATACACCAACTCCATATGGTCTCTCATGTAAAATACCAAAATTCTAATTTGGCTCGAGTCGAAAAATATCTTAGTATTATCTAGGCACCGCAATGTTATAAACAAAATTGTTCTGAATATAATCTGTCAGAAAAATTATACAATGTTCAATTCTACTCGGTTTTCGAGTACATACACCAACTCCATATGCTCTCTCATGTAAAATACAGAAATTATATATTTAAGCGAATCGACAAAAATCTAACTATTATCTAGGCACCACAATTTTAAAAGCAAAATTTCTCTGAATATAATCTGTCAGAAAAAATATACAATGCCCTATTCTACTCTGTTTTGGAGTATATAACGCAACTCAGTATACTCTCTCATGTAAAATACAGAAATTCTATATTTAAGCGAATCAAAAAAAATTTAAATATTATATAGGCACCCGAATGTTAAAAGCAAAATTTCTCTGAATATAATCTGTCAGAAAAAATATGCAATGCCTTTTCTACCCTGTTTTTAGTATATACACCAATTCAATATGCTCTCTCATGTAAAATACAGAAATTCTAATTTTACCTGAATTGAATAAATCAAAATATTATGTAGGCACCCCAATGTTTAAAACAAAATTGCTCTGAATAGAATCTGTCAGAAAAAATATAAAATGCCCTATCCTACTCTGTTTTGGAGAATACACACCAACTCCATATGCTCTCTCATGTAAAATACAGAAATTACATATTTAAGCGAATCGAATAAAATCTAAATATTATCTAGGCACCACAAGTTTAAAAACAAAATTGCTCTGAATATAATCTGTCAGAAAAAATATATAATGCCCTTTTCTACTCTGTTTTGTACTATATACACCAAATCAATATGCTCTCTTATGTAAATTACAGAAATTCTAATTCTACCCTAATCGAAAATATCTAAATATTGCCTAAGCAATCCAATGTTAAAAACAAAATTGCTCTAAATATAATTTGTCAGAAAAAATAAACAATGCCACATTCTACTCTCTTTTGGAGTCTATACACCAACTCAGTATGCTCTGTCATGTAAAATACGGAAATTCTAATTTTACGTGAATCGAATAAAATCTAAATATTATCTATGCAACCCAATGTTAAAAGTAAAATTACTCTGAATATAATCTGTCATAAAAATATACAATGCCCGATTCTACTCTGTTTTGGAGTATATACACAAACTCCATATGCTCTCTCATATAAAATACCAAAATTCTAATTTTATGCAAATCGAAAAAAATCTAAATAATATCTAGGCGCCTCAAAGTTCAAAGAAAATGGCTCTGAATATAGTCTGTTAGAAAAAATATACAATGCCTTACTCTAATCTGTTTTGGAGTATATACAGCAACTCAGGATGCTCTCTCATGTAAAACAGAGAAATTCAAATTTTACCCGATTCGAAAAAATCTAAATATTATCTAGGTAACACAATGTTAAAACAAAATTGCTCTGAATATAATCTGTCAGAAAAAATATATAATGCCCTGTTCTGCTCTTTTTTGGAGTATATACACCAACTCGATAAGCTCTCTCATGTAAAATACAAAAATTCTATGTTTAAGTGAATCGAAAATAACCTAAATATGATCTAGGAACCCCAATTTGAAAAACAAAATTGCTCTGAATATAATCTGTCAGAAAAAATATATAATGCCCTATTCTACTCTGTTTTGGAATATATACACCAACTCCATATTCTCTCATGTAAAATACCAAAATTCTAATTTTATGCAAATCGAAAAAAATCTAAATAATATCTAGGGGCCCCAAAATTAAAAGAAAATGGCTCTGAATATAGTCTGTTAGAAAAAATATACAATGCCCTATTCTACTCTGTTTTGGAGTATATACACCAACTCAGTATGCTCTCTAATGTAAAATACCGTAATTCTAATTTTACGTGAATTGAAAAAAATCTAAATATTATCTAGGCACCCCAATGTTAAAAACAAAATTGTTCTGAATAAAATATGTCAGAAAAAATATACAGTGCCCTATTCTACTTTGTTTTGGAGTATATACACCAACTCAATATGCTCTCTCAAGCAAAATACCGAAAATCTAATTTTACCCGAATCAAAAAAAATCTAAATAATATCTAGGTGCCCCAAAGTGAAAAGAAAATGGCTCTGAATATAGTTTGTTAGAAAAGATATACAGTGCCTTATGCTACTCTGTTTTGCTGTATATACACCAACTCAGTATGCTCTCTCAGGTAAAATATCAAAATTCTAAATTTATGTCAATGAAAAAAATCTAAATATTATCTAGGCACCCTAATGTAAAAAACAAAATTTCTCTGTATATAATCTGTTAAAAAAATATACAATGCCCTATTCTACTCTTTTTTGGAATATATACACCAACTCCATATGCTCTCTCATGTAAAATACAGAAATTCTATATTTAGGCTCTCCAACGTTAAAAAAAAATTGCTCTCAATATAATCTGTGAGAAAAAATATACAATGCCCTATTCTACTATCTTTTGTACTATATACACCAACTCAATTCGCTCTCTCATGTAAAATAACAAAATTCTTATTTTACACGAATCAAAAAAATTCTGAATAATATCTAGGCAACCCAAAGTTTAAAAAAAAGTCTCTAAATATAGTCTGTTCGAAAAAATAAACAATGCCTTATTCTACTCTGTTTTGGAGTATATACACAAACTCAGCATGCTCTCTCATGTAAAATATCGAAATTATAATTTTACACGAATCGAAAAAAATGTAAATAATATCTTGGCACCCCAAATTTAAAAGAAAATGGCTCTGAATATAGTCTGTTAGAAAACATATACAATGCCTTATTCTACTTTGTATTGGAGTATATACACTGACTCAGTATCCTCTCTCACGTAAAATACAGAAATTCTATATTTACCCGAATCGAATAAATGTAAATATTATCTAGGCACCCCAATGTTAAAAAAAAAAATTGCTCTGAGTATAATCTGTCGGAAAAAATATGCAATGCCCTACTCTCTGTTTTGTAGTATATACACAATCTCAACTCAATATGCTGTCTCATGTAAAATACAAAAATTCTAATTTTACCCCAATCCAAAATATCTAAATATTATCTAGGCCCCCCAGTGTTAAAAGCAAAATTGCTATGAATATATTCTGTTAGAAAAAATATACAAGGCCCTATTCTACTCTGTTTTGAAGTATATACATCAACTCAGTATCCTCTCTCATGTAAAATACCGAAATATAATCTAAATATTATCTAGGCACTCCAATGTTAAAAGCAAAATTGCTCTAAATATATTCTGTCAGAAAAATATGCAATGATTTTTTCTACTCTGTTTTGGAGTGTATACACCAACTCAATATGCTCTCTCATGTATAATACCGAAATTCTAATTTTACGAGGATCGAATATAATCTAAATACCTAAGCGCCCCAAAGTTAAAAGAAAATGGCTCTAAATATAGTCTGTTAGAAAAACATACAATGCCTTATTCTACTCTGTTTTGGAGTATATATACCAACTCACTATGCTCTCTAATGTAAAATACAGTAATTCTAATTTTACATGAATTGGAAAAAATCTAAATATTATCTAGGCACCCCTATACTAAAAACAAAACTGCTCTGAATATAATCTGTCAGAAAAAATATACAATGCCGTATTCTACACTTTTTTGGAGTATATACACAAACTCAATATGCTCTCTCTTGTAAAATATCGAAATTCTAATTTTACCCGAATCAAAACAATCTAAATATTATCTAGGCACCGCAATGTTAAAAGCAAAATTGCTCTGAATATAATCTGTCAGAAAAAATATACAATGCCCTATTCTAACCTATTTTGGAGTATATACACCAACTCAGTATGCTCTCTCATGTAAAAAAGCGAAATTCTAATTTTACGTGAATCGAAAAAAATCTAAATACTTTTAGACACCCCAATGTTAAAAGCAAAATTGCTCCGAACATAATCTGTCTGAAAAAATATACAATGCCCTATTCTACTCTGTTTTGCAGTATAAACACCAACTCCATATTCGCTCTCATGTAAAATACTGGAATTGAATTTTACGTGAATCGAAAATGATCTAAATAATATCTAGGCGCCCCAAAGTTAAAAGAAAATGCCTCTGTATATAATCTGTTAGAAAAAATACAGAATGCCTTATTCTACTTTGTTTTGGGGTATATACACCAACTCAGTATGCTCTCACATGTAAAATACAGAAATTATAATTTTACCTGAAATGAAAAAATCTAAATATTATCTAGGCACTTCAATGTTAAAAGCAAAATTGCTCTTAATATAATCTGTCAGAATAAATATACACTGCCCGTTTCTACTCTGTTTTGTAGTATATACACCAACTCAATATGCTCTCTCATGTAAAATACCGAAATTCTAATTTTACGTGAATCGATAAAAATCAAAATATTATCTAGGCACCACAATGTTAGAAACAAAATTTCTCTGAATATAATCTGTCAGAAAAAATATACAATGCCTTTTTCTACTTTGTTTTGGAGTATATACAACACCTCAGTATGCTCTGTTATGTAAAATACAGAAATTCTATATTTAAGCGAATCGAAAAAAATCTAAATATTATCTAGGCACCTCAATTTTAAAAGCAAAATTTCTCTGAATATAATCTGTCAGAAAAAATATACAATGCCCTATTCTACTGTGTTTTAAAGTATATAACGCAACTCAGTATGCTCTCTCATGTAAAATACAGAAATTATATATTTAAGAGAATCGAAAAAAATTTAAATATTATCTAAACACCAGAATGTTAAAAGCAAAATTGCTCTGAATATAATCTGTCAGAAAAATACAATGCCCTTTTTACCGTGTTTTTAGTATATACACCAGTTCAATATGCTCTCTCATGTATAATAGAGAAATTCTAATTTTACCCGAATCGAAAAAATCAAAATATTATGTAGGCATCCCAATGTTTAAAACAAAATTGATCTGAATATAATTTGTCAGAAAAAATAAACAATGCCCTATTCTACTCTGTTTTGGAGTATATACACCAACTCAGTATGCTCTGTCATGTAAAATACGGAAATTCTAATTTTACGTAAATCGAATAAAATCTAAATATTATCTATGCACCCCAATCTTAAAAGGAAAATTGCTCTGACTATAATCTGTCAGAAAAAATATACAATGCCCTATTCTACTCTGTTTTGGAGTATATACACCAACTCCATATGCTCTCTCATATAAAATACCGAAATTCTAATTTAATGCGAATCGAAAAAAATCTAAATAATATCTAGGCGCCTCAAAGTTCAAAATAAATGGCTCTGAATATAGTCTGTTAGAAAAAATATACAATGTTTTATTCTACTCTGTTTTGGAGTATATACACCAACTTAGGATGCTCTCTCATGTAAAATAGAGAAATTCTAATTTTACCCGATTCAAAAAAATATAAATATTATCTAGGCAACACAATGTTAAAAACAAAATTGCTCTGAATATAACCTGTCAGAAAAAATATACAATGCCCAATTCTACTCTGTTTTGGAGTATATACAATAACTCAATTTGCTCTCTCATGTAAAATACAAAAATTCTATATTTAAGCGAATTGAAAAAAATCTAAATTTTATCTAGCACCCCATGTTAAAAACAAAATTGCTCTGAATATAATCTGTCATAAAATATATACAATGCCCTATTCTACTCTGTTTTGGAGTATATACACCAACTCAGTATGCTCTCTCATGTAAAATACCAAAATTTTAATTTTACGTGAATCGAAAAAAATCTAAATATTATCTAGGCACCCCAATTTTAAAAACAATATTGCTCTGAATATAATCTGTCAGAGAAAATATACAATGCCCTATTCTACTCTTTTTTGGAGTATATAAACCAACTCCATATGCTCTCTCATGTAAAATACAAAAATTCTATATTTAAGCGAATTGAAAAAAAATCTAAATAATATCTAGGCGCCCCAAAATTAAAAGAAAATGGCTCTCAATGTAGTGTGTTAGAAAAAATATACAATGCCTTATTCTACTCTGTTTTGGAGTCTATACACCAACTAATTATACTCTCTTATGTAGAATACCAAAATTCAAAATTTACATGAATTGAAAAATTCTAAATATTATTTAGACACCCGAACGGCAAAAGCAAAATTGCACTGCATATAATCTTTCAGAAAAAATATACACTGCCCTTTGCTACTTTTTTTTGAAGTATATACACCAACTCAATAAGCTCTCTCATGTAAAATACCGAAATTCTAATTTTACCCGAATCTAAAAAAATCTAAATAATATGTAGGCGTCCCAAAGTTAAAAGAAAATGGCTCTGAATATAGTCTGTCAGAAAAAATATACAGTGCCTTATTCTACCTTGTTTTGGAGTATATACACCAACTCAGTATGCTCTCTCATGTAAAATACCGAAATTCTAAGTTTACGTGAATCGAATAAAATCCAAATATTATCTAGGCACCCCAATGTTAAAACCATAATTGCTCTTAATGTAATCTGTCATAAAAAATATACTATGCCCTATTCTACTCTATTTTAAAGTATATACACCAACTCCATATGCTCTCTCATGTAAAATACAGAAATTATATATTTAAGTGAATCGAAAAAAATCTAAATATTATCTAGGGACCACAATGTTAAAAGCAAAATTACTCTGAATATAATGTCAGAAAAAATATACAATGCCATTTTCTACTGTGTTTTGGAGTATATACAGAAACTCAATATGCTCTCTCATTTAAAATACAGAAATTCTAATTTCAGCCGAGTCGAAAAATCTAAGTATTATATAGGCACCCGAATGTTAAAAACAAAATTGCTTTGAATATTATCTATCAGAAAAAATATACAATGCCCTATTCTACTTTGTTTTGGTGTATATACACCAACTCAGTATGCTCTCTCATGTACAATACCGAAATTCTAATTTTACGTAAATTGAAAAAAATCTAAATATTATCTAGCACCCCAATGTTACAAAAAAATTGCTCTTAATATAATCTGTCAGAAAAAATATACAATGCCCTATTCTAATCTGTTTTGGAGTATATACACGAACTCAGTATGCACTCTCATGTAAAATACTGAAATTCTTATTTTACGTGAATCAAAAAAATCTAAATAATATCTAGGCGCCCCAAAGTTAAAAGAAAATGGCGCTGAATATAGTCTGTTAGAAAAAATATACAATGCCTTATTCTACTCTATTTTGGAGTATATACACCAAATCAGTATGCTCTCTCATGTAAAATACCGAAATTCTAATTTTACGTGAATCAAAAAAAATCTAAATATTATCTAGGAAACCGAATGTTAAAAGTAAAATTGCTCTCATTAGAATCTGTCAAATAAAATATACAATGCCCTTTTCTACTCTGTTTTTGAGTATATACACCAACTCAATATGCTCTCTCATGTAAAATACCGAAATTGTAATCTTACGTGAATCCAAAAAAATCTAAATATTATCTATGCACCCGAATGTTAAAAGCAAAATTGCACTGAATATAATCTATCAGAAAAAATATACAATGCCTTATTCTACTGTTTTGGAGTATATACACCAAATCAGTATGCTCTCACATGTAAAATACCCAAATTCTAATTTTACATGAATCGAAAAAAATCTAAATATTATCTAGGCACCCCAATGTTAAAAAGAAAATTGCTTTGAAAATAATTTGTCAGAAAAAATATACAAAGCCCTATTCTACTCTGTTTTTGAGTATATACACCAACTCCATTTGCTCTCTCATGTAAAATACAGAAATTCCATATTTAAGCGAATCGAAAAGAATCTAAATATTATCTAGGCACTCCAATGTTAAAAGAAAAATTGCTGTGAATATAATCGGTCAGAAAAAATATACAATGCCCTCTTCTACTCTGTTTTGAAGTATATACACCAACTCAATATGCTCGCTCATGTAAAATAACAATATTCTAATATTACACAAATCGAAAGAAATCTAAATAATATCTAGGTGCCCAAAAGTTAAAAGAGAATGTCTCTGAATATAGTCTGTTAAAAAAATACACAATGCCTGATTCTACTCTGTTTTGGAGTATATACACCAACTCAGTATGCTCTCTCATGTAAAACAAAGTTATTCTAATTTTATCCGAATCGAAATAATCTAAATATTATGTAGGCACGTCAATGTTAAAAATAAAATTTCTCTGAATATAATCTTTCAGAAAAAATATACAATGCCCTATTATAATCTGTTTTGGAGTATATACACCAAATCAATATGCTCTCTCATATATAATACCGAAATCCTAATTTTACGTGAATCGAATAAAATCTAAATATTATCTGGGCACCTCTATGATAAAAGCAAAATTGCTCTGAATATAATCTGTCAGAAAAAATATACAATGCTTTTTTCTACACTGTTTTGGAGTATATGCACCAACTCCATATGCTTTCTCATGTAAAATACAGAAATTCTATATTTAGGCGTATCTAAAACAATCTTAATAATATCTAGGCGCCCCAAAGTTAAAGAAAAATGGCTCTGAATATAGTATGTTATAAAAATATACAATGCCTTATTCTACTATGTTTTGGAGTATATACACCAACTCACTATGCTCTCTCGTGTAAAATACAGAAATTCTAATTTTACCCGAATCGAACAAACCTAAATATTATCAAGGCAGCCCAATGTTAAAAACAAAATTGCTCTGAATATAAACTCTCAGAAAAAATATACAATGCCCTATTCTACTCTGTTTTGGGGTATATAAAACAACTCCATATGCTCTCTCATGTAAAATAACGAAATTCTAATTTTACGTGAATCGAAAAAAATCTAAATAGTATCTAGGCGCCCCAAAGTTAAAAGAAAATGGCTCTGAATATAGTCTGTTAGAGAAAATATACAATGCCCTATTCTACTCTTTTTTGGAGTATATACACACACTCAGTGTGCTCCCTCATGTAAAATACGGAAATTCTAATTTTTCCCGAATCGAAAAAAATCTAAATATTATCTAGGCACCCCAATGTTAAAAACAAAAATGCTCTGAATATACTTAGTCAGAAAAAATATACAATGCCTTATTCTACTTTGTTTTGGAGTATCTACACCAACTCAATATGCTCTCTCATGTAAAAGACAGAAATTATATATTTAAGAGAATCGAAAAAAATCTAAACATTATCTAGGCACCCCAATGTTAAAAGCAAAATTGCTCTGAATATAATCTGTCAGAAAAAATATACAATGCCTTTTTCGACTCTGTTTTGTAGTATATATACCAAGTTAATATGCTCTCTCATGTAAAATCCCGAAATTCTGATTTTACGTGAATCAAAAAAAACTAAATAATATCTAAGCGCCCCAAAGTTCAAAGAAAATGGCCCTGAATATAGTGTGTTTGAGAAAATATACAATGCCTTATTCTACTCTGTTTTGGAGTATATACACCAAATCAATATGCTCTCATATAAAATACCGAAATACTAATTTTATGCGAACCGAATAAAATCTAAATATTATCTAGACACCCCTATGTTAAAAGCAAAATTGCTCTGAATATAATCTGTTATAAAAAATATACAATGCCTTATTCTACTCTGTTTTGGAGTATATACACCAACTCCGTATGCTCTCTCATGTAAAATACAGAAATTGTATACTTAAGCGAATCGAAACAAATCTAAATATTATCTACTCACCCGAATGTTAAAAGCAAAATTCCTCTGAATATAATCTGTCAGAAAAAATATACAATGACCTTTTCTACTCTGTTTTGTACTATATAAACCAATTCAATATGCCCTCTTATGTAAATTTCAGAAATTCTAATTCTACCTGAATCGAAAATATCTAAATATTGCCTAGGCACCCCAATGCTAAAAACAAAATTGCTCTGAATATAATTTGTCAGACAAAATATACAATACTCTATTCTATTCTTTTTTGGAGTATATACAGAAACTCCATATGCTCTCTCATATAAAATAACAAAATTCTAATTTTACGCGAATCGAAAAAAGTCTAAATTATATCTAGGCGCACCAATGTTCCAAAAAAATAGCTCTAAATATAGTCTGTTAGATAAAATATACAATGCCTTATTCTACTCTGTTTTGGAGAATACACCAACTCAGTATGCTCTTTCATGTAAAAAAGCGAAATTCTAATTTTACATGAATCGAAAAAAATCTAAAAAATATCTAGTCGCCCCAAAGTTAAAAGAAAATGGCTCTGAATATAGTCTGTTAGAAAAAATATACAATGTATTTTTCTACTCTGTTTTGGAGTATATACACCAACTTCATTTACTCTCTCATGTAAAATACAGTAATTCTAATTTTACCAGAATACTTAAAATCTAACTATTACCTAGGCACACCAATGTTTAAAAAAAATTGCTCTGAATATAATCTATCAGAAAAAATATACAGTTCCCTATTCTACTCTGTTTTGAAGTATATACACCAACTCCATATGCTCTCTCAAGTAAAATACAGAAGTTCTATATTTAAGCGAATCGAAAGAAATGTAAATAACATCTAGGCGCCCCAAAGTTAAAAGAAAATTGCTCTGAATATAGTCTGTGAGAAAAAATATACAATGCCTTATTCTACTCTGTTTTGGAGTATATTCACCAACTCAGTATCCTCTCTCATGTAAAATACCGAAACGCTAATTTTACGTGAATCCAAAATAATCTAAATATTATCTAGGCACCCGAATGTTAAAAGCAAAATTTCTCTGAACATAATCTTTCAAAAAAAATATACAATGCCCTGATCTACTCTACTTTGGTGTGTATACACCAACTCAATATGCTCTGTCATGTAAAATACCGAAATTCTAATTTTACGTGAATCGAAAAGAATCTAAAGAATATCTAGGCGCCCCAAAGTTAAAAGAAAATGGCTCTGAATATAGTCTGTTTGAGAAAATATACAATGCCTTATTCTATTCTGTTTTGGAGTACATACACCAACTCAGTATGCTCTCTCATGTAAAATAAAGAAATTCTAATTTTACCACAATTGAAAAAATCAAAATATAATCTAGGTACCCCAATGTTAAAAACAAAATTACTCTGAATATAATCTGTCAGAGAAAATATACAATGCCCTATTCTGCTCTGTTTTGGAGTATATACACCAACCCCTTATGCTCTCTAATGTCAAATACAGAAATTCTATATTTAGCGAATCGAAAAAAAACTAAATATAATCTAGGCACCCCAATGTTAAAAACAAAATTACTCTGAATAGAATCTGTCAGAAAAAATATACAATGCCTTATTCTAATCAATTTTTGCATATATGCACCAACTCCATATGCTCTCTTATGTAAAATACAGAAATTCTATATTTAAGTGAATCGAAAAAAATCTAAATATTATCTAGGCACCCCAATGTTGAAAACAATATTGTTCTGGGTATAATCCGTCAGAGAAATATACAATGCCCTTTTCTACTCTGTTTTGGAGTATATACACCAACTCCATATGCTCTCTCATGTAAAATACAGAAATTCTAATTTTACGTGAATCGAAAAAATCTAAATATTATCTAGGCACACCAATGTTAAAAACAAAGTTGCTCTGAATATAATCTGCCAGAAAAAATATACAACTCCCTATTCCACTTTGTTTTGGAGTATATACACCAACTCAGTATGCTCTCTAATGTAAAATACCGAAATTCTAATTTTACGTGAATCGAAAAAAATTAAATATTATCTAGGCACCTTAATGTTAAAAACAAAATTGCTCTGAATATACCCTGCCAGAAAAAATATACAATGCCCTATTCTACTCTGTTTTGGAGTATATACACCAACTCAATATGCTCTCTCATGTGTAATACCGCAATTCTAATTTTACGTGAATCGAAAAAAATCTCAATAAAATCTAGGCGCCTAAAAGTTAAAAGAAAATGGCTCTGAATATAGTCTGTTAGAAGAAATATACAATGCCTTATTCTACTCTGTTTTGGAGTATATACCCCAACTCAGTATGCTCTCTCATGCAAAATAGCGAAATTCAATTTTTATGTGAATCGAAAATAATCTAAATATTATCTAGGCACCCCAATGTTAAAAACAAAATTGCTCTGAATATAGTCTGTCAGAAAAAATACACAGTGCCCTATTCTACTTTATTTTGTAGTATATACACCAACTCAGTATGCTCTCTCATGTAAAATACCGAAATTCTAATTTTACGCGAATCGAAAACAATCTAAATAATATGTAGTCGCCCCAAAGTTAAAATGAAATGGCTCTGAATATACTCTGTTAGAAAAAATATACAACGCCTCTTTCTACTCGGTTTTGGAGTACATACACCAACTCAGTATGCTCTATCATGTAAAATAGAGAAATTCTAATTTTACCCGTATCCAAAGAATCTAAATATTCTCTAGGCACCCCAATGTTAAAAACAAAATTGCTCTGAATATAATCTGTTAGAAAAAATATACAATGCCCTATACTACTCTCTTTTGGAGTATATACACCAACTCCATATGCTCTCTCATGTAAAATACAAAAATTCAATATTTAAGCGAATCGAAAAATATCTACATATTATCTAGGTACACCAATGTTAAAAACAAAATTGCTCTGAATATAAACTGTCAGAAAAAATATACAATGCCCTATTCTACTCTGTTTTTGAGTATATACACCAACTCCATGTGCTCTCTCATGTAAAATACAGAAATTCTAATTTTACCCGAATCGAAAAGAATCTAAATATTATCTAGGCACCCCAATGTTAAAAACAAAGTTGCTCTGAATATAATCAGTCCGACAAAATATAAAATGCCCTATTCTAGTCTGTTTTGGAGTATATACACCAACTTTCTATGCTCTATCATGTAAAACACCGATATTCTACTTTTACGTCAATCGAAAAAAAATTAAATATTATCTAGGCACCCCAATGTTAAAAGAAAATGGCTCTGAATATAGTCTGTTAGAAAAAATATACAATGCCTTAGTCTACTCTGTTTTGGAGTATATACACCAACTCAGTATGCTCTCTCATGTAAAATACCGAAATTCTAATTTTACGTGAATCTACAAAATCTAAATATAATCTAGGCACCCCAATGATAAAAACAAAACTGCTCTGAAAATAATCTGTCAGAAAAAATAAACAATTCCCTATTCTACTCTGCTTTAGAGTATATACACCAACTCCATATGCTCTTCCATGTAAAATATCAAAATTCTAAGTTTACATGAATCGAAAAAAATCTAATTATTATTTAGGCAAACGAATATTAAAAGCAAAATTGCTCTGAATATAATCTGTCAAGAAAATATACAGTGCGCTTTTCTACTCTGTTTGGGAGTATATACAACAACTAAATATGCTCTCTCAGGTAAAATATTGAAATTGGAATTTATCACGAATCGAAAAGAATCTTAATAATATCTAGGCGCCCCAAAGTTAAAAGAAAATGGCTCTGCATATAGTCTGTAAAAAAAAAATGCAATGCCTTATTCTACTCTGTTTTGGAGTATATACACCAACTCCGTATGCTCTCTCATGTAAAATACCAAAATTCTAATTTTACCCGAATCGAAAAAATCTAAATATTATCTAGGCACCCCAAAGTTAAAAACAAAATTTCTCTGAATATAATCTGTCAAAAAAAATACAGAATGCCCTATGCTATTCTGTTTTGGAGTATATACACCAACTCCAGATGCTCTCTCATGTAAAATACAGAAATTCTATATTTAAGCGAATCCAAAAAACCTAAATATTATCTAGGCACCCCAATGTTAAAAGCAAAATTGCTCTGAATATAATCTGTCAGAACAAATATACAATGCTCTTTTCTACTTTGTTTTGGAGTACATACACCAACTCAGTATGCTCTCTCATGTAAAATACCGAAATTCTTAATTTACGTGAATCGAAAAAAATTTAATTATTATCTAGGCACCCCAATGTTAAAAGCAAAATTGCTCTGAATATAATCTGTCATAAAAAATATACAATGCCCTTTTGTACTTTTTTTTGTACTATATACACTAACTCAATATGCTCTCTCATGTAAAATACCAAAATTCTAAGTTTACGTGTATCGAAATAAATCTAAATAATATCTAGGCGCCCCAAGGTTAAAAGAAAATGTCTCTGAATATAGACTGTTAGAAAAAATATACAATGCCTTATTCTACTCTGTTTTGGAGTATATACACCAACTCGGTATACTCTCTCATGTAAAATATCGAAATTCTAATTTTACCCAAATAAAAAAAAATCTATATATTATATAAGCACCCCAATGTTAAAAACAAAATTTCTCTGAATATAATCTGTCAGAAAAAATATAAAATGCTTTATTCTACTCTGTTTTGTAGTATATACACCAACTCCATATGCTCTCTCATGTAAAATACAGAAATTCTATATTTAAGGGAATCGAAATAAATCTAAATATTATCTAGGCACCCCAATGTTAAAAACAAATTTGCTCTGAATAAAATCTGACAGAAAAAATATACAATGCCCTATTATAATCTGTTTTGGCGTATATACACCAACTCCATATGCTCTCCGATGTAAAATACAGAAATTCTAATTTTATGCGAATCTAAAAAAATGTAAATAACATCTAGGTGCCCCAAAGTTAAAAGAAAATGACTCTGAATATAATATGTTAGAAAAAATATACAATGCCTTATTCTACTCCATTTTGGAGTATATACACCAACTCAGTATGCTCTCTCATGTAAAATACAGAAATTCTAATTTTACGTGAATCGAAAATAATCTAAATAATATCTAGACGCCCCAAAGTTAAAATAAAATCGCTCTAAATATAGTCTGTCAGAAAAAATATACAATACCTTATCCTACACTCTCGTGGAGTATATACAAAAACTCAATATACTCTCAAATGTAAAATACCGAAATTATAATTTTATGAGAATCAAAGAATATCTAAATATAATCTAGGCACCCCAATGTTAAAAACAAAATTTCTCTGAATATAATCTGTCAGAAAAAATATTCAATGCCCTATTCTACTCTGTTTTTGACTATATACACCAACTCTACTTGCTCTCATATGATAAATACAGAAATTCTATATTTAAGAGAATTGAAAAAAATCTAAATATTATCTAGGCATGCGAATGTTAAAAGTAAAATTGCTCTGAATATAATCTGTCAGAAAAAATATACAATGCCCTATTCTACTCTGTTTTAGAGTATATACACCAACTCTGTATATTCTCTCATGTAAAATACCAAAATTCTAATTTTACGCGAATTGAAAGAAATCTAAATAATATCTAGGCGCCCCAAAGTTAAAAGAAAATGGCTCTGCATATAGTCTTTTAGAAAAAATATAGAATGCCTTATTCTACTCTGTTTTGGAGTATATACACGAACTCAGTATGCTCTCTCATGTAAAATACAAAAATTTTAATTTTACCCGAATCAAAAAATTTAAATATTATCTAGGCACCCCAATGTTAAAAACAAAATTGCTCTGAATATAGTCTGTCAGAAAAAATATACAATGCCCTATTCTATTCTGGTTTGGAGTATAGACACCAACTCCATATGCTCTCTCATGTAAAATACAGAAATTCTATATTTGAGCAAATCGAAAAAAATCTAAATATTATTGAGGCACCCCAATGTAAAAAGCAAAATTGTTCTGAGTATAATCTGTCAGAAAAAATATACAATGCTGTTTTCTACTCTGTTTTGCAGTACATACACCAACTCAGTATGCTCTCTCACGTAAAATACCGAAATACTAAATTTACGTGAATCGAAAAAAATCTAATTATTATCTAGGCAACCCAATGTTAAAAGCAAAATTGCTCTAAATATAATCTGTCAGAAAAAATATACAATGCCCTTTTCTACTCTTTTTTGTAGTATATACACTAACTCAATATGCTCTCTCATGTAAAATACCGATATTCTAAGTTTACGTGAATCGAAATAAATCTAAATAATATCTAGGCGCTCCAAGGTTAAAACAAAATGTCTCTGAATATAGACTGTTACAAAAAATATACAATGCCTTATTCTACTCTGTTTTGCAGTATGTACACCAACTCAGTATGCTCTCTCATGTAAAATACCGATATTCTAATTTTACCCAAATCCAAAAAGTCTATATATTATATAAGTACCCCAATGTTAAAAACAAAACTTCTCTGAATATAATCTGTCAGAAAAAATACACAATGCTTTATTCTACTCTGTTTTGTAGTATATACACCAACTCAATATGCTCTCTCATGTAAAATACAGAAATTCTATATTTATGTGAATCAAAATAAATCTAAATATTATCTACATACCCCAATTTTAAAAACAAAATTGCTCTGAATACAATCTGTCAGAAAAAATAAACAACGCCCTATTCTAATCTGTTTTGGAGTATATACAGAAACTCCATATGCTCTCCCATGTAAAATACCGAAATTCTAATTTTACGCGAATCGAAATAAATCTAAATAATATCTAGGTGCCCCAAAGTTAATAGAAAATGGCTCTAAATATTGTCTGTTAGAAAAAATATACAATGCCTTATTCTACTCTGTTTTGGAGTATATACACCAACTCAGTATGCTCTCTCATGTAAAATACAGAAACTCTAATTTTACGCAAATCGAACAAAATGTAAATAACATCAAGGTGCCCCAAAGTTAAAAGAAAATGGCTCTGAATATAATCTGTTAGAAAAAATATACAATACCTTATTCTACTTTGTTTTGGAGTATATACACCAACTCCATTTGCTCTCTCATGTAAAATAGAGAAATTATGATTTTAAGAGTATTGAAAAAAATCTAAATATTATCTTGGCACCCCAATGTTAAAAGAAAAATTACTATGAATATAATCTGTCAGAAAAAATATACAATGCCCCACTCTACTCTGTTTTCGAGTATATACACCAACTCAGTATGCTCTCTCATGTAAAAAACCGAAATTCAAATTTTACGTGAATCGATAAAATTCTAAATATTATCTAGGCACCCGAATGTTAAAAGCAAAATTGATGTTAATATAATCTGTCAAAAAAAATATACAACACCCTTTTCTACTCTGTTTTGGAGTATATACACCAACTCAATATACTCTCTCATGTAAAACACCGAAATTCTAATTGTACGTGAATCAAAAGAAATCTAAATAATATCTAGGGGCCCCAAAGTTAAAATAAAATGGCTCTAAATATAGTCTGTTAGAAAAAATATACAATACCTTATCCTACACTCTGTTGGAGTATATACACCGACTCAGTATGCTCTCAAATGTAAAATACCGAAATTCTAATTTAATGTGAATCGAAGAAAATCTAAATATAATCTAGGCACCCCAATGTTAAAAACAAAATTGCTCTGAATATAATCTGTCAGAAAAAATATACAATGCCCTATTCTACTCTGTTTTGGAGAATATACACCAACTCAGTATGCTCTCTCATGTAAAATACCTAAATTCTAATTTTACGTGAATCTAAAAAAATATAAATAATATCTAGGCACCCCAAAAGTAAAATAAAATCGCTCTGCATATAGTCTGTTAGAAAAAATATACAATGCTTATTCTACTCTGCTTTGGAATATATACACGAACTCAGTATGCTCTCACATGTAAAATACAGAAATTTTAATTTTACCCAAATCGAAAAAATCTAAATATTATCTAGGCACCCCAATGTTAAATACAAAATTTCTCTGAATATAATCTGTCAGAAAAAATATACAATGCTCTTTTCTACTCGGTTTTGGAGTACCTACACGAACTCAGTATGCTCTGTCATGTAAAATACAGAAATTCTAATTTTACGAGATAGAAAAAATGTAATTATTATCTAGGCACTCCAATGTTAAAAACCAAATGGCTCTGAATATAATCTGTCAGAAAAAAATATACAATCCCCTTTTCTACTCTTTTTTGTAGTATATACACTAACTCAATATGCTCTCTCATGTAAAACACCGAAATTCTAATTTTACGTGAATCGAAATAAATCTAAATAATATCTAGGCGCCCTAAGGTTAAAAGAAAATGTCTCTGAATATATACTGTTAGAAAAAATATACAATGCCTTATTCTACTCTGTTTTGGAGTATATACACCAACTCTGTACGCTCTCTCATGTAAAATACCAAAATTCTAATTTTACCCGAATCAGAAAAATCTAAATACTATCTAGGCACCCCAATGTTAAAAACAAAATTGCTCTGCATATAATCCGTCAGAAAAAAATACACAATGTCCTATTCTATTCTGTTTTGGAGTATATACACCAACTCCATATGCTCTCTAATGTAAAATACAGAAATTCTATATTTAAGCGAATCGAAAAACATCTAATATTATCTAGGCACCCCAATGTTAAAAGCAAAATTGCTCTGAATATAATCTGTCAGAAAAAATATACAATGACCTTTTCTACTCTGTTTTGGAGTATATACACTAACTTAACCTGGTCTTTCATGTAAAATATCGAAATTCTAATTTTACGTGAATCGTAAAAAAATCTAAATAATATCTACGCGTCCCAAAGATAAAAGGAAATGGCGCTGAATATAGTCTGTTAAAAAAAATATACAATGTTTTATTCTACTCTATTTTGGAGTGTATACAACAACTCAGTATGCTCTCTCATGTAAAATACCGAAATTCTAATTTTACGAGAATAGAAAAAAATCTAATTATTATCTAGGAACCCCAATGTTAAAAACCAAATTGCTCTGAATATAATCTGTCAGAAAACAATATACAATCCCCTTTTCTACTCTTTTTTGTAGTATATACACTAACTCAATATGCTCTCTCATGTAAAATACCGAAATTCTAATTTTACGTGAATCGAAATAAATCTAAATAATATCTAGGCACCCCAAGGTTAAAAGAAAATGTCACTGAATATATACTGTTAGAAAAAATATACAATGCTTTATTCTACTCTGTTTTGGAGTATATACACCAACTCTGTATGCTCTCTCATGTAAAATACCAAAATTCTAATTTTACCCGACTCGAAAAAATCTAAATATTATCTAGGCACCCCAATGTTAAAAAAAACATTGCTCTGAATATAATCTGTCAGAAAAAATACACAATGCCCTATTCTATTCTGTTTTGGAGTATATACAGCAACTCCATATGCTCTCTCATGTAAAATACAGAAATTCTATATTTAAGCGAATCGAAAAAAAATCTAAATATTATCTAGGCACCCCAATGTTAAAAGCAAAATTGCTCTGAATATAATCTGTCGTAAAAAATATACAATGCCCTTTTCTACTCTGTTTTGGAGTATATACACTAACTCAACATGGTCTTTCATGTATAATACTGAAATTCTAATTTTACGTGAATCGTAAAAAATCTAAACAATATCTAGGCGCCCCAAAGATAAAAGAAAATGGTGCTGAATATAGTCTGTTAGAAAAAATATACAATGCCTTATTCTACTATATTTTGGAGTGTATACAAAAACTCAGTATGCTCTCTCATGTAAAATACCGAAATTCTAATTTTACGTGAATCGTAAAAAATCTAAATATTATGTAGGCACACCAAAGTTAAAAGAAAATGGCTCTGAATATAGTCTGTTAGAAAAAATATACAATGCCTGATTCTACTCTGTTTTGGAGTATATACACCAACTCAGTATGCTCTCTCATGTAAAATACAAAAATTCAAATTTTACCCGAATCGAAAAAATTTACATATGATCTAGGCACCCCAATATTAAAAACAAAATTGCTCTGAATATAATCTGTCAGAAAAAATATACAATGCCTTATTCTACTCGGTTTCGGAGTACATACACCAACTCAGTATGCTCTCTCACGTAAAATACAGAAATTCTAATTTTACCCGTATCGAAAAAATCTAAATATTATCTAGGCACCCCAATGGTAAAAAAAAATTGCTCTGAATATAATCTGTTAGAAAAAATATACAATGCCCTATTCTACTTTGTTTTGGAGTATATACACCAACTCCATATGCTCTCTCATGTAAAATACAGAAATTCTATATTTAAGTGAATCGAAAAATATCTAAATATTATCTAGGTACACCAATGTTAAAAGCAAAATTACCCTGAATATAATCTGTCCGAATAAATATACAATGCTTCACTCTACTCTGTTTTGTAGTATATACACCAACTCATTTTCCTCTCTCATGTAAAATACCAAAATTCTAATTTTACCCAAATCGAAAAAATCTAAATATTATCTAGGCACCCCAATGTTAAAAACAAAATTGCTCTAAATATAAACTGTCAGAAAAAATATACAATGCCCTATTCTACTATGTTTTGGAGTATATACACCAACTCAATATGCTCTCTCAAGTAAAATACAGAAATTCCATATTTAAGCGAATTGAAAAAATCTAAATATTATGTAGGCGCCCCAAAGTTAAAAGAAAATGGCTCTGAATATAGTCTGTTAGAGAAAATATACAATGCCTTATTCTACTCTGTTTTGGAGTATATACACCCACTCAGTATGCTCCCTCATGTAAAACACCAAAATTCTAATTTTACGTGAATCGAAAAAAATCTAATTATTATCTAGGCAACCGAATGTTTAAAACAAATTGCTCTGAATATAATCTGTCAGAAAAAATATACAATGCGCCTTTCTACTCTGTTTGGGAGTATATACAACAACTAAATATGCTCTCTCATGTAAAATACCAAAATTCGAATTTTTCGCAAATCGAAAAGAATCTTAATAATATCTAGGACCCCAAAGTTAAAAGAAAATGGCACTGAGTATAGTCCGTTAGAAAAAATATACTATGCTCTATTCTACTCTGTTTTGGAGGATATACACCAACTACAAATGCTCTCTCATGTAAAATACAGAAATTCGATATTTAGGCAATGAAAAAAAAATCTAAATATTATCTAGGCACCCCAATGTTAAAAGCAAAATTGCTCTGAATATAATCTGTCAGAAAAAATATACAATGCCCTATTCTACTCTGTTTTGGAATATACACACCAACTCAGTATATTCTCTCATGTAAAATACCGAAATTCTAAATTTACATGAATCGAAAAAAATCTAAATATTATCTAGGCACCCCAATGTTAAAAGCAAAATTACTCTGAATATAATCTGTCAGAAAAAATATACAATGCCCTATTCTACTCTGTTTTGGAGTATATACACCAACTCAGTATGCTCTCTCATGTAAAATACCGAAATTCTAATTTTACGCGAATCGAAAAAAATCTAAATATCTAGGCGCCTCAAAGTTAAAAGAAAGTGGCTCTGAATATAGTCTGTTAGAAAAAAAATACAATGCCTTATTCTACACTGTTTTGGAGTATATACACCAACTCAGTATGCTATCTCAGGTAAAATACAGAAATTCTAATTTCACCCGAATGGAAAAAATCTAAATATTATATAGGCACCCCAATGTTAAAAACAAAATTGCTCGGAATATAATCTGTCCTAAAAATATAAAACGCCCTCTTCTACTCTGTTTTGGAGTATATACACCATCTTCATATGCTCTTTCATGTAAAATACAGACATTGTATATTTAAGCGAATCGAAAAAAAATCTAAATATTATCTAGGCACCTTAATGTTAAAAGCAAAATTGCTCTGAATATAATCTGTCAGAAAAAATATACAATGTTTTATTCTACTCTGTTTTGGAGGATATACACCAACTCCGTATGCTCTCTTATGTATAATACTGAAATTCAAATTTTACGTGAATCAAAAAAAATCTAAATATTATCTAGGCACCCGAATGTTAAAAGCAAAATTGCTCTGAATATAATCTGTCAGAAAGAATATACAATGCCATTTTCTACTCTGTTTTGGAGTATAGACACCAACTTAATATGCTCTCACATGTAAAATACCGAATTTCTAATTTTACGTGAATCGAAAATAATCTAAATATTATGTAGGCGCCCCAATGTTAAAAGAAAATGGCTCTGAATATAGTCTGTTCGAAAAAATATACAATGCCTGATTCTACTCTATTTTGGAGTATATACACCAACTCAGTATGCTCTCTCATGTAAAATACAAAAATTCAAATTTTACCCGAATCGAAAAAAATCTACATATGATCTAGGCACCCCAATGTTAAAAAAAAATTTCTCTGAATATAATCTGTCAGAAAAAATATACAATGCCCTATTCTACTCTGTTTTAAAGTACATACACCAACTCAATATGCTCTGTCTTGTAAAATACCGAAATTCTAATTTGACGTGAATCGAAAAAAAAACAAATATTATCTAGGAACCCCAATGTTAAAGGCAAAATTGCTCTGAATATAATCTGTCAGAAAAAATATACAATGCCCTTTTCTACTCTGTTTTGGAGTATATAAACCAACGCCATATGCTCTCTCATGTGAAATACTGAAATTCAAATTTTACGGCAATTGAAAAAAATCTAAATAATATCTAGGCACCCGAAGTTAAAACAAAATGGCTATAAATATCGTCTGTTAGAAAAAATACACAATGCCTTATTCTACTCTGTTTTAAAGTATATACACCAACTCAGAATGCTCTCTCATGTAAAATACAGAAATCCTAATTTAACGTGAATTGAAAAAATCTAAACATTATCTAGGCACACCAAAGTTAAAAACAAAATTGCTCTGAATATAATCTGCCAGAAAAAATATACAACGCCCTATTCCACTATGTTTTGGAGTACATACACCAACTCAGTATGCTCTCTCATGTAAAATACCGAAATTCTAATTTTACGTGAATCGAAAAAAATCTAAATATTATCTAGGCACCTTAATGTTAAAAACAAAATTGCTCTGAATATAACCTGCCAGAAAAAATATACAATGCCCTATTCTACTCTGTTTTGGGGTATATACACCAACTCCTTATGCTCTCTCATGTAAAATAGAGAAATTCTCTATTTAAGCGAATCGAAAAAATCTAGATATTATGTAGGCACACAAATCTTAAAAAAAAATTGTTCTGAATATTATTTGTCAGAAAACATATACAATGCTTTATTCTACTCTTTTTTGGAGTATATACACCAACTCAATATGCTCTCTAATGTAAAATACCGAAATTCTAATTTTACGAGAATCGAAAAAAATCTAAATAATACCTAGGTGCCCCAAAATTATAAGAAACTGCCTCTGAATATAGTCTGTTAGAAAAAATATACAATGCCTTATTCTACTCTATTTTGGAGTATATACACCAACTCAGTATGCTCTCTGTTGTAAAATACAGAAATTTTAATTTTACCCGAATCGAAAAAATCTAAATATTATCTAGGCACCCCAATGTTAAAGCAAAATTCCACTGAATATAATCTGTCCGAAAAAATATACAATGCCCTTTTCTACTCTATTTTGTAGTATATACACCATCTCAATATGCTCTCTCAGGTAAAATACAGAAATTCTAATTTTACCCAAATCAAAAAATCTATATATTATATAAGCACCCCAATGTTAAAAACAAAATTTCTCTGAATATAATCTGTCAGAAAAAATATACAATGCTTTATTCTACTCTGTTTTGTAGTATATACACCAACTCCATATGCTCTCTCATGTAAAATAGAAAAATTCTATATTTAAGCAAATCGAAATAAATATAAATATTATCTAGGCACCCCAATGTTAAAAACAAAATTGCTTTGAATACAATCTGTCAGAAAAAATATACAACGCCCTATTCTAATCTGTTTTGGAGTATATACAGCAACTCCACATGCTCTCCCATGTAAAATACAGAAATTCTAATTTTACGCGAATCGAAAAAAATCTAAATAATATCTAGGTGCCCCAAAGTTAAAAGAAAATGGCTCTAAATATTGTCTGTTAGAAAAAATATACAATGCCTTATTCTACTCTGTTTTGGAGTATATGCACCAACTCAGTATGCTCTCTCATGTAAAATACAGAAAGTCTAATTTTACGCGAATTGAAAAAAAAATAAATAACATCTAGGTGCCCCAAAGTTAAAAGAAAATTGCTCTGAATATACTCTGTTAGAAAAAATATACAATGCTCTTTTCTACTCTGTTTTGGAGTACATACACCAACTCAGTATGCTCTCTCATGTAAAATACCGAAATTCAAATTTTACGTGAATCGAATAAAATCTAAGAAATATCTAGGAGACCCAAAGTTAAAAAAAAATGGCTCTGAATATAGTCTGTTATAAAAAATATACAATGCCTTATTCTACTCTGTTTTGGAGTATATACACCAACTCAGTATGCTCTCTCATGTAAAAAACCAAAATTCTAATTTTACCCGAATCGAAAAAAATCTAAATATTATCTAGGCACCCCAATGTTAAAAACAAAATTTCTCTGAATATAATCTTTCAGAGAAAATACACAATGCCCTATTCTATTCTGTTTTGGAGTATATACACCAACTCCATATGCTCTCTCATGTAAAATACAGAAATTCTATATTTAAGCGAATCGAAATAAATCTAAATATTATTTAGGCACCCCAATGTTAAAAACAAAATTGCTCTGAATATAATCTTTAAGAAAAAATATACAATGCCCTATTCTAATCTGTTTTGGAGTATATACACCAACTCAGTATGCTCTCCCATGTAAAATACCTAAATTCTAATTTTACGTGAATCGAAAAAAATCTAAATAATATCCAGGTGCCCAAAAGGTAAAAGAAAATGGCTCTAAATATTATCTTTAGAAAAAATATATAATGCCTTATTCTACTCTCTTTTGGAGAATATACATTAACTCAGTATGCTCTCTCATGTAAAATAGAGAATTTCTAATTTTACACGAATCGAAAAAAATGTAAATAACATCTACGTGCCCCAAAGTTAAAATAAAATGGCTCTGAATATCATCTGTTATAAAAAAAATACTATGCCTTATTCTACTTTGTTTTGGAGTATATACACCAACTCAGTATGCTTTCTCATGTAAAATACAGAAATTCTAATTTTACCCGAATCGAAAAGATCTAAATATTATCTAGGTACCCCAATGGTAAAAACAAAATTTCTCTGAATATAATGTGTCAGAAAAAATATACAATGCTTTATTCTACTCCGTTTTGGAGTATATAAACCAACTCAGTAAGCTCTCTTATGTATAATACCGAAATTCTAAATTTACATGAATCGAAAAGAATCTAAATATTATCTAGGCACCCCAATGTTAAAAATAAAACTGCTCTGAATATAATCTGACAGAAAAAAATATACAATGCCCTTTTCTACAGTTTTGGAGTATGTACACTAACTCAATATGCTCTCCCATATAAAATACCAAAATTTTAATTTTAAGCGAATCGAAACAAATCTAAGTAATATCTAGGCGCCCCAAACTTAAAAGAAAATGGCTCTGAATATAGTCTGTTAGAAAATGTATACAATGCCTTATTCTACTCTGTTTTCGAGTATATACACCAATTCCATATGCTCTCGTGTGAAATACAGAAATTGTATGAGAATCGAAAAAAATCTAAATATTATCTATGCACCCTAATGTTAAAAACAAAATTACTCTGAATATAATCTGTCATAAATAATATACAAGGCCCTATTCTACTGTGTTTTGGAGTATATACACCAACTCCATATGATCTCTCATGTAAAATATAGAAATTTTATATTTAAGTGAATCGAAATAAATCTAAACACTATCTAGGCACCCCAATGTTAAAAGAAAAATTGCTCTGAATATAATCTGACAGAAAACATATAAAATGTACTTTTCTACTCTGTTTTGTAGTGTATACACTAATTCAATATGCTCTCTCATGTTAAATACAGAAATTCCAATTTTACGCGAATCGAAAAAAATCTAAATAATACCTAGGCGCCCCAAAGTTAAAAGAAAATGGCTCTGAATATAGTCTATTAGAAAAAATATACAATGCCTTATTCTACTCTGTTTTAAAGTATATACACCAAGTCAGTATGCTCTATCATGTAAAATACAGAAATACTAATTTCACCCGAATCGAAAAAATCTAAATATTATCTAGGCACCCCAATGTGAAAAACAAAATTGCTCTGAATATAGTATGTCAGAAAAAGTATACAGTGCCCTATTCTACTCTGTTTTGGAGTATATACACCAACTCCATATACTCTCTCATTTAAAATAAAGATATTCTATATTTAAGCGAATCAAAAAAAATCTAAATATTATCTAGGCACCCCAATGTTAAAAGCAAAATTGCTCTGAATTTAATCTGTCAGAAAGAATATACAATGCTCTTTTCTACTCTTTTTGGAGTATATAAACCAACTCAATACGGTCTCTCATGTAACATACCGAAATTCTAATTTTACGTGAATCGAAAAAAATCTAAATAATATCTAGGCGCCTCCTAATTAAAATAAAATGGCTCTGAATATAGTCAGTTAGAAAAAATATACAATGCCTTATTCTACTCTGTTCTGGAGTATATACACCAACTCAGTATGATCTCTCATGTAAAATATCGAAATTCTAATTTTACGTGAATCCAAAAAATTCTAAATATTATCTAGGCACTCGAAAGTTAAAAGCAAAATTGCTCTGAAAATAGTCTGTCAGAAAAATATACAATGCCCAATTCTACTCTGTTTTGGAGTATATACACCAACTCAGTATCCTCTCTCATGTAAAATACAGAAATTCTAATTTTATCCGAATCGAAAAAATCTAAATATTATCTACGCACCCCAATGTTAAAAAAAAATTGCTCTGAATATAATCTGTCAGAGAAAATATACAATGGCCTATTCTACTCTGTTTTGTAGTATATACACCAACTCAACATGCTCTCTCATGTAAAATACAGAAATTGTAATTTTACCCAAATCGAAAAAATCTAAATATTATCCAGGCACCCCAATGTTAAAAACAAAATTGCTCTGAATATAATCTGTCAGAAAAAATATACAATGCCCTACTCTACTCTTTTTTGGGGTATATACACCAACTCAGTATGCTCTATCTTGTAAAATACCGGAATTCTAATTTTACGTGAATTGAAAAAAATCTAAATATCATCTAGGCACCCCAATGTTAAAAGCAAAATTTCTCTGAATATAATTTGTCAGAGAAAATATACAATGCCCTATTTTACTCATTTTTCGAGTATATACACCAACTCAATATGCTGTCTCATGTAAAATACCGACATTCTAAATTTAAGTGTATCGAAAGAAATCTAAATAATATCTAGGCGCCACACAGGTAAAAGCAATTGGCTCTGAATATAGTCTGTTAGGGAAAATATACAATGCCTTATTACAGTCTATTTTGAAGTATATACACCAACTCAATATGTTCTCTCATGTAAAATTCCGAAATTCTAATTTTACGTGAATCAAAAAAAATCTAAATATTGTCTAGGAACCCCAAAATTAAAAGCAAAATTTCTCTGAATATAATCTTTCAGATAAAATCTACAATGCCTAATTTTACTCTTTTTTGGTGTATATACACCAACTCAATATGCTCTGTCATGTAAAAGAGCAAAATTCTAATTTTACGTGAATCAAAAAAAATCTAAATAATATCTAGGCGCCCCAAAGTTAAAAGAAAATGTCTCTGAATATAATCTGTTATAGAAAATATAGAATGCCCTATTCTACTCTGTTTTGGAGTATATACACCAACTCCATATGCTCTCTCATGTAAAATACAGAAATTCTATATTTAAATGAATCAAAAAAAATCTAAATATTATCTAGGCACCCCAAGGTTAAAAGAAAAATTTCTCTGAATATAGTCTTTCAGAAAAATTATACAATGCCCTTTTCTACTCGGTTTTGGTGTATATACACCAACTCAATATGCTCTCTCATGTAAAATACCGAAATTCTAATTTTACGTGAATCGAAAATAATCTAAATACTATCTAGGCACCCCAAAGTTAAAAGAAAAGGGCTCTGAATATAGTCTGTTAGAAAAAATATACAATGCCTTATTCTACTCTGTTTGGAATATATACACGAAGTCAGTATGCCATCTCATATAAAATACGGAAATTCTAATTTTAGGTGTATTGAAAAAAATCTAAATATTATCTAGGCACCCCAATGTTAAAAACAAAATTTCTCTGAATATAATCTGTCAGAAATACTATACAATGCCCCATTCTACTCTGCTTTTGAGTATATACACCAACCAAGTATGCTCTCTCATGTAAAATACAAAGATTCTAAATTTGCATGAATCAAAAAAAATCTAAATATTCTGTAGGCACCCCAATGTTAGAAGAAAATTGCTCTGAATATAATCTGTCATAATAAATATACAATGCGCATTTCTACTCTGTTTTGGAGTATATTAACCAACTCAATATGCTCTCTCATGTAAATTCCGAAATTCTAATTTTAGGCAAATCGAAAGAAATCTAAATATCTAGGCGCCCAAAAGGTAAAAGAAAATTGCTCTGAATATAATCTGTCAGAAAAAATATACAATGTCCTTTTCTACTCTTTTTTCTAGTATATAAACCAACTCAATTTGCTCTCTCATGAAAAATACAGAAATTCTAATTTTACCCAAATCAAAAATATCTAAATATTATCTAGGCACCCCAATGTTAAAAACAAAATTTCTCTGAATATAATCTGTCAGTTAAAATATACAATGCACTATTCTACCCTGTTTTGGAGTATATACACCAACTCAGTGTGCTCTCTCTTGGAAAATATCAAAATTCTAATTTTAACCGAATCGAAAAATCTAAATATTACCTAGGCACCCCAATGTTAAAAACAAAATTGTTCTAAATATAATCTGTCAGAAAAAATATACAATGCTTTATTCTACTCTTTTTTGTAGTATATAAACCAACTGCATATGCTCTCTCATGTGAAATACAGAAATTCCATATTTAAGCGAATCGTAAAAAATCTAAATATTATCTAGGCACCCCAATGTTAAAAACAAAATTGCTCTGAATATAATGTTTCAGAGAGAATATACAATGTTCTCTTCTACTCTGTTTTGTAGTATATACAACAACTCAATATGCTCTCTCATGTAAAATACCGAAACTCTAAATTTACGTGAATTGAAAAAAATCAAAATATTATCTAGGCACCCGAATGATAAAAGCAAAATTGCTCTGAATATAATCTGTCAGTAAAAAATATACAATGCTTTTTTCTACTCTGTTTTGGAGTATATACACCAACTCCATATGCTCTCTCATGTAAAATCCACAAATTCTAATTTTACCCGAATCCAAAAAATCTAAATATTATCTACGCACCCCAATGTTAAAAAAAAAACTGCTCTGAATATAATCTGTCAGAAAAAATATACAATGCCCTATTCTACTCTGTTTTGAAGTATATACATCAACTCAGTATGCTCTCTCATTTGAAATACCAAAATCCTAATTTTACGTGAATCGAAAAAAATCTAAATATTATCTAGGCACCCCAATGATAAAAGCAAAATTACTCTGAATATAATCTTTCAGAAAAAATATACAATGCCCCTTTTTACTCTGTTTTGGACTATATACACCAACTCAATATGCTCTCTGATGTAAAATACCAAAATCCTAATTTTATGCGATTTGAATAAAATCTAAATAATATCTAAGTGCCCCAAAGTTAAAAGAAAATAACTCTGAATATAGTCTGTTAGAAAAAATTTACAATGCCTTATTCTCCTCGGTTTTGGAGTATATAGACCAACTCAATATGCTCTCTCATGTAAAATACAGAAATTCTAATTTTATGTGAATCGAAAAAAATCTAATTATTATCTAGGCAAACGAATGTTAAAAGCAATATTGCTCAGAATATAATCTGTCAGAAAAAATATACAATGCGCTTTTCTACTCTGTTTGGGAGTATATACAAAAACTAAATATGCTATCTCATGTAAAATAACGAAATTCGAAATTTTCACGAATCGAAAAGAATCTTAAAAATATCTAGGCCCCCAAAGTTAAAAGAAAATGGCACTGAGTAAAGTCCGTTAGAAAAAATATACTATGCTCTCTTCTATTCTGTTTTGGAGTATATACACCAACTCCCTATGCTCTCTCATGTAAAATACAGAAATTCTAATTTTACGTGAATCAAAATAAATCTAAATAATATCTAGGCACCCCAAGGTTAAAAGAAAATGTCTCTGAATATAGACTGTTAGAAAACATACACAATGCCTTATTCTACTCTGTTTTGGAGTATATACACCAACTCAGTATGCTCTCTCATGTAAAATAATGAAATTCAAATTTTACCCAAATCAAAAAAATCTATATATTATATAAGCACCCCAATGTTAAAAACAAAATTGCTCTGAATATAATCTGTCAGAAAAAATATTCAATGCCCTATTCTACTCTGTTTTTGACTATATACACCATCTCTACTTGCTCTCTCACGTAAAATACAGAAATTCTATATTTAAGAGAATTGAAAAAAATCTAAATATTATCTAGGCACCCAAATGTTAAAAGTAAAATTGCTCTAAATATAATCTGTCAGAAAAAATATACAATGCCCTATTCTACTCTGTTTTAGAGTATATACACCAACTCAGTATGCTCTCTAATGTAAAATACCGAAATTCTAATTTTACGTGAATCGAAAGAAATCTAAATAATATCTAGAAGCCCCAAAGTTAAAAGAAAATGGCTCTGCATATAGTCTGTTAGAAAAAATATACAATGCCTTATTCTACTCTGTTATGGGGTATATACACGAACTCATTATGCTCTCTCCTGTAAAATACAGAAATTTCAATTTTACCCAAATCGAAAAATCTAAATATTATCTAGGCACCCCAAAGTTAAAAACAAAATTGCTCTGAATATAGTCTGTCAGAAAAAATATACAATGCCCTATTCTACTCTGTTGTGGAGTATATAAACCAACTCCATATGCTCTCTCATGTAAAATACCAAAATTCTAATTTTACGGCAATTGAGAAAAATCTAAATAATATCAAGGCACCCCAAGGTTAAAAGAAAATGGCTCTAAATATCATCTGTTAGAAAAAATACACAATGCCTTATTCTACTCTATTTTGGAGTATATAAACCAACTCAGTATGCTCTCTGATGTAAAATACAGAAATTCAAATTTTACCCGAATCGAAAAAATCTAAATATGATCTAGGCACCCCAATATTAAAGCAAAATTACACGGAATATAATCTGTCCAAAAAATATACAATACCCTTTTCTACTCTATTTTGTAGTATATACACCAACTCAATATGCTCTCTCATATAAAATACAGAAATTCTAATTTTACCCGGATCGAAAAAATCTAAAAATTATATAGGCACCCCAATGTTAAAAGCAAAATTCTCTGAATATAATCTGTCAGAAAAAATATACAATGCCCTATTCTATTCTTTTTTGTAGTATATACACCAACTCGGTATGCTCTCTCATGTAAAATACCGAAATTCTAATTATACGTGAATCGAAAACAATCTAAATAATACGTAGGCGCCCCAAAGTTAAAATAAACTGGCTCTGAATATAGTCTGTTAGAAAAAATATACAATGCCTTATTCTACTCCGTTTTGGAGTACATACACCAACTCAGGATGCTCTCTCATGTAAAATACAGAAATTCTAATTTTACCTGTATCGAAAAGATCTAAATATTATCTAGGGACCCCAATGTTAAAAAATAAATTGCTCTGAATACAATCTGTTAGAAAAAATATACAATGCCCTATTCTACTCTGTTTTGGAGTATATACACCACTCAGTATGCTCTCTTATGTATAATACTGAAATTCTAAATTTACGTGAATCGAAAAGAATCTAAATATTATCTAGGCACCCCAATGTTAAAAGCAAAACTGCTCTTAATATAATCTGACAGAAAAAAATATACAATGCCCTTTTCTACACTGTTTTGGAGTATGTACACCAACTCAATATGCTCTCCCATATAAAATACCAAAATTCTAATTTTATGCGAATCAAAACAAATCTAAGTAATATCTAGGTGCCCCGAACTTAAAAGAAAATGGCTCTGAATATAATCTGTTAGAAAATGTATACAATGCCTTATTCTACTCTGTTTTCGAGTATATACACCAATTCCATATGCTCTCGTGTGAAATACAGAAATTGTATATTTAAGAGAATCGAAAAATCTAAATATTACCTAGGCACCCCAATGTTAAAAACAAAATTGTTCTGAATATAATCTGTCAGAAAAAATATACAATGCTTTCTTCTACTCTTTTTTGTAGTATATACACCAACTGCATATGCTCTCACATGTAAAATACAGAAATTCCATATTTAAGCAAATCGTAAAAAATCTAAATATTATCTAGGCACCCCAATGTTAAAAACAAAATTGCTCTGAATATAATCTTTCAGAGAAAATATACAATGTTCTCTTCTACTCTGTTTTGTAGTATATACAACAACTCAATATGCTCTCTCATGTAAAATACCCAAATTCTAAATTTACGCAAATCAAAAAAATCTAAAGATTTTCTAGGCACCCCAATGTTAAAGCAAAATTGCTCTGAATATAATCTGTCATAAAAAATATACAATGCCCTTTTCTACTCTGTTTTGGAGTATATACACCAAGTAAATATGCTCTGTCATGTAAAATACCGAAATTATAAATTTATGCGAATCGAAAAAAATATAAATATCATCTAGGCACTCCAATGTTAAAAGCAAAATTGCTCTGAATATAATCTGTCAGAAAAAATATACAATGCACTTTTCTACTTTGTTTTGTAGTATATACACCAACTCAGTATGCTCTCTCATGTAAAATACAGAAATTACAATTTACCTGAATGCAAAAAATCTAAATATTATCTAGGCACCCCAATGTTAAAAAAAAACTGCTCTGAATATAATCTGTCAGAATAAATATACAATGCCCTATTACACTCTGTTTTGAAGTATATACATCAACTCCGTATGCTCTCTCATGTAAAATACCGAAATTCTAATTTTACGTTTATCAAAAAAAATCTAAATATTATCTAGGCACCAGAATGAGAAAAGCAAAATTACTCTGAATATAATCTTTCAGAAAAAATATACAATGCCCCTTTTTACTCTATTTTGGAGTATATACACCAACTCTATATGCTCTCTCATGTAAAATACCAAAATTCTAATTTTATGCGATTCAAATAAAATCTAAATAATATCTATGCACACCAAAGTTAAAAGAAAATAACTCTGAATATAGTCTGTTAGAAAAAATTTACAATGCCTTATTCTCCTCGGTTTTGGAGTATATAGACCAACTCAATATGCTCTCTCATGTAAAATACAGAAATTCTAATTTTACGTGAATTGAAAAAAATCTAAATATTATCTAGGCACCCCAATGTAAAAAGCAAAATTTCTCGGAACAATATCTTTTAGAGAAAATATACAGTGCCCTTTTCTACTTTATTTTGGAATATATACACCAACTCCATATGCTCTCTCATGTAAAATACCGAAATTCATATTTTACGTGAATCGAATATAATCTAAATATTATCTAGGCACACCAATGATAAAAGCAAAATTGCTCTGAATATAATCTGTCAGAAAAAATATACAATGCCCCTCTTTACTCTTTTTTGGAGTATATACACTAACTCAATATGCTCTCTCATGTAAAATACCGACATTCTAAATTTAAGCGAATCGAAAGAAATCTAAATAGTATCTAGGCGCCGCACAGTTAAAAGCAAATGGCTCTGAATATAGTCTGTTAGAAAAAATATACAATGCTTTATCTACTCTGTTTTGGAGTATATACACCAACTCAGTATGCTCTCTCATGTAAAATACCGAAATTCTAATTTTACCCGAATTGAAAGAATCTAAATATTATCTAGGCACCCCAATGTTAAAAACAAAATTGCTCTGAATATAATCTTTCAGAGAAAATATACAATATTCTCTTCTACTCTGTTTTGTAGTATATACAACAACTCAATATGCTCTCTCATGTAAAATACCGAAACTCCAAATTTATGTGAATCGAAAAAAATTGAAATATTATCTATGCACCCCAATGTAAAAAGCAAAATTTCTCGGAACAATATCTGTCACAGAAAATATACAGTGCCCTTTTCTACTTTGTTTTGGAGTATATACACCAACTCAATATGCTCTCTCATGTAAAATACAGAAATTCTAATTTTACACGTACGGGAAAAAATCAAAATATTATCTAGGTACCCCAATGTTAAAAGAAAAATTTCTCTGAATATAATCTGTCAGAAAAAATACACAATGCCCTTTTCTACTGTGTTTTTGAGTATATACACCAATTCAATATGCTCTCTCATGTAAAATACTGAAATTCTAAATTTATGTGAACCGAAAAGAAATCTACATATTACCTAGGCACCCCAATGTTGAAAGCAAAATTTCTCTGGATACAGTCTGTCAGAAAAAATATACAATACCCTTTTCTACTTCGTTTTGGAGTATATACACCAACCCAATATGCTCTCACATGTAAAATACCGAAATTCTTATTATACACGAATCAATAAAAATCTAAATATTATATAGACACCCCAATGTTGAAATAAAATGGCTTTGAATATAATTTGTCAAAAAAAATACAATGCCCTTTTCTCCTCGGTTTTGGAGTATACGGACCAACTCAATATGCTCTCTCATGTAAAATACCGAAATTCAAATTTTCATTAATCAAATAAAATCTAAATATTATCTAGGCACCCCAATGGTAATATCAAAATTACTCTGAATGTATTTCGTCAGAAAAAATATAAAATGCCCTTTCTTACTCTGTTTTAAAGTATATACACCAACTCAATATGCTCTCTCATGTAAAATATAGACATTATAAATTTACGCAAATTAAAAAAATTCTAAATATTATCTAGGCACTCCAATGTTAAAAGCAAAATTGCTCTAAATGTAATCTGTCAGATAAAATATACAATGCCTTTTTCTTCTCTGTTTTGGAGTATATACACCAACTCAGTATGCTCTCCCATGTGAAATACAGAAACTTAAATTTTACACGAATCAAATAATATCTAAATATTATCTAGGCACCCCACTGTTAAAAGCAAAATTGCTCTAAATATAATCTGTAAGAAAAAATGTACAATGCCCTTTTCTATTCTGTTTTGGAATATATACACCAACTCAATATGCTCTCTCACGTAAAATACCGAAATTCTAAATTTACGCGAATCGAAAAAAATCTAAATATTATCTAGGCACCCCAATGTTAAAAGCAAAATTTCTCTGAATAGAATCTGTCAGAAAAAATATACAATGCCCTCTTCTACTCTGTTTTGGAGTATATACACCAACTCAATATGGACTCTCATGTAAAATACCGAAAATATAAATTTACGCAAATTAAAAACATTCTAAATATTATCTAGGTACCCCAATGTTAAAAGAAAAATTGCTCTGAATATAATCTGTCATAAAAAATATACAATGCCGTTTTCTACCCTTTTTTGGAGTATATACACCAACTCAATATGCTCTCTCATGTAAAATACCGAAATTGTAAATTTACGCAAATCGAAATACCTCTAAATATTATCTAGGCACCCCAATGTTAAAAGAAAATGGCTCTGAATATAATCTGTCACAAAAAATATACAATGCCCTTTTCTACTTTATTTTGGAGTATACACACCAATTCAATATGCTCTCTCATGGAAAATAACGAAATTCTAAATATACGGGAATCGAAGGAAATGTAAATATTATCTAGGCACCCCAATGTAAAAACCAAAATTTCTCGGAACAAAATCTGTCAGAGAAAATATACTATGCCCTTTTCTACTCTGTTTTCGAGTATATACACCAACTCAATATGCTCTTTCAGGTAAAATAACAAAATTATAAATTTACGCTAATCAAATGAAATCTAAATATTATCTAGGCACCCCAATGTTAATAGCAAAATTGCTCTGAATATAATATATCAGAAAAAATATACAATGCCTTTTCTACTCTGTTTTGGAGTATATACACCAACTCAATATGCTCTTTCATGTAAAATACCGAAAATCTAAATTCACTTGAATCGAAAAATTCTAAGTATTATCAAGGCCCCCCAATGTTAAAAGCAAAATTGCTCTAAATATAATCTGTTCAGAAATAATATACAATGCCCTATTCGACTCTGGTTTGGAGTATATACACCAAATCAATATGCTCTCTCATGTGAAATACCGAAATTCTAATTTTACGCGAATTGAAAAAAATCTAAATATTATGTAGGAAAACCAATGTTAAAAGAAAATAGCTCTGAATATAATCTGTCAGAAAAAATATACAATGACTTTTTCTACTCTGTTTTGGAGTACATACACCAACTCAAAATGCTCTCTTATATAAAATACCAAAATTCTAAATTTGCGCTAATTGAATAAGATCTAAATATTATCTAGGCACCCCAAAGTTAAAAGAAAATGGCTCTGAATATAATCTGTCAGAAAAAATATACAATACTATTTTCTACTTTATTTTGGAGTATATACACCAATTCAATATGCTCTCTCATGTCAAATACCGAAATGCTAAATATACGCGAATCGAAAAAAATCTAATTATTTTCTAGGCACCCCAATGTAAAAAGCAAAATTTCTAGGAACAATATCTGTGAGAGAAAATATACAGTGCCCTTTTCTACTTTGTTTTGGAGTATATACACCAACTCAATATGCTCTCTAATGTAAAATACAGAAATTCTAATTTTACACGAACGGAAACAAATCAAAATATTATCTAGGTACTCCATTGTTAAAAGAAAAATTGCTCTGAATATAATCTGTCAGAAAAAATACACAATGCCCTTTTCTACTCTGTTTTGGAGTATATACACCAATTCAATATGCTCTCTCATGTAAAATACCGAAATTCTAAATTTACGCGAATCGAAAAAAATCTAAATATTACCTAGGCACCCCAATGTTGAAAGCAAAATTGCTCTGAATATAGTCTGACAGAAAAAATATACAATACCCTTTCCTACTATGTTTTGGAGTATATACACAAACCCAATATGCTCTCTCATTTAAAATACCGAAATTCTTATTATACGCGAATTGAAAAAAATCTAAATATTATCTAGACACCCCAATATTGAAAGAAAATGGCTCTGATTATAATCTGTCAGAAAAAATATACAATGCCCTTTTCTCCTCGGTTTTGGAGTATATGGACCAACTCAATATGCTCTCTCATGTAAAATACCGAAATTCTAAATTTACGTTAATCTAATGAAATCTAAATATTATCTAGGCACCCCAAATGGTAACAGCAAAATTGCTCTGAATGTATTTCGTCAGATAAAATATACAATGCCCTTTTCTACTCTCTTTTGGAATATATACACCAACTAAATATGCTCTCTCATGTAAAACACCGAAATTCTAATTTTACGCAAATCGAAGAAATTCTAAATATTATCTAGGCACCCCAAGGTTAAAAGAAAATGGCTATAAATATAATCTGTCAAAAAAATATACAATGCCTTATTCTACTCTGTTTTGGAGTATACACACCAACTCAATATGCTCTCTCTTGTAAAATACGGAAATTCTGATTTTACGCCAATCGAAAAAAATCTAAATAATATGTAAGAACCCCAACGTAAAAAGCTAAACTTCTCTGAATATAATCTGTCAGAAAAAGTATACAATGCTCTTTTCCACTCTGTTTTGGAGTATATACACCAACTCAATATGCTCTCTCATGTAAAATACTGAAATTCTAATTTCACGTGAATCGAACAAACTCTGAATATTACCTAGGCACAGCAATGTTAAAAGAAAAATTGCTCTGAATATAGTCTGTCATAAAAAATATACAATGCCCTATTCTACTCTGTTTTGGGGTATATACACCAACTCAATGGGCTCTCACATGTAAAATACCGAAATTCTAATTTACACGAATCGAAAAAAATGTAAATATAATCTAGGCACCCCAATGTTATAAGCAAAATTTCTCTGAATATAATTTGTCAGAAAAAATATTCAATGCCCTTTTCTGCACTGTTTCTGATTATACACACCAACTCAATATGCTCTCTCATGTAGAATACCGAGATTCTAATTTTACGTGAATCGAAACAATCTAAATATTATCTAGGCACACCATTGTTAAAAGCAAAATTTCTCTGAATATAATCTGTCAGAAAAAATATACAATGCGCTATTCTACTTTGTTTTGGAGTATATACACCAAGTCAATATGCTCTCTCATGTAAAATACCGAAATTCTAATTATACGTGAATCGAAAAAATTCTAAATATTATCTATGCACCCCAATGTTAAAAGCAAAATTACTCTGAATATAATCTGTCAGAAATAATATACAATGCACTTTTCTACTCTGTTTTGGAGTATATACACCAATTCATTATGCTCTCTTGTGTAAAATACTGAAATTCTAAATTTACGCTAATCGAAAAAAATCTAAATATTATCTAGGCACCCCAATGTTAACAGTAACATTGCTCTGAATATTATCTGTCAGAAAACATATAAAATGCGCTTTTCTACTCTGTTTTGGAGTATATACACCAACTCAATATGCTCTATAATTTAAAATATGGAAATTCTAAATTTACGCGAATTGAAAAAAATCTAAATATTATCTAGGCAACCCAATGTTAAAAGCAAATTTACTCTGAATATGATCTGTCAGAAATAATATACAATGCCCTTTTCTACTCTGTTTTGGAGTATATACACCAATTCATTATGCTCTCTTGTGTAAAATACTGAAATTCTAAATTTACGCTAATCGAAAAAAATCTAAATATTATCTAGGTACCCCAATGTTAAAAGAAAAATTGCTCTCAATATAATCTGTCAGAAAAAATATACAATGCCCTTTTCTACTGTGTTTTGGAGTGTATACACCAACTCAATATTCTCCCTCATGTAAATTACCCAAATCCTAACATTACTCTAAATATCTCATAAAGTGCACAAGACCCTCTTGATGTTGTTTTTTATAACTAGGGGATTACAGATGACATTACTCACGATATGACTGCGGCTGTTTGCCGGTCCTGTGATAATGTTTCTAATATCCAGAGAAGGAGAGGGGAATGTTTCTGCCCATAGGCAAATCCTCTGAATACGGCAAGAGGAGTACACCGTGCTGTGATATTTTCACTAATGTAAACAAGAAAACAATTATATTGAATTAAATATTGCAAGGTGTTAACCCCCCCTATAATTTTCCTTGTAATTTCAAGGGGTTGAGGAGGACATTTTTGTCAAAATGGCGGAGGTGTAACTTCAGCTATTTTCTACTATATAAAAAAAAGGATAAAATTATTATTTACATATGATATGATTGCCAGTATCATATTACACCATATTTTCAAAATATCTGGGCCCCAGCAGTTGTGGGCATGGCAGCCAAGCGAGGGTGTCCCTATGCAACCAGGTTGGGCATTGCAGCTGCTACGGGCCCTTTGTGATTTGTCTGGGGGCTGCTTCGGGCCCTCTGGCGGTGGCTGTGGTAACAGCCACATAGCCAGAGGGTCTCTCAGCATCCAGGGAGGGCCTGGCGGCTGCTACTGTCACTCTGGCAGGGGCTATGGGTACAGCCACCTAACCAGGGGGTCCCTACATAGCCAGGGTGGGGCTGGAAGCTGCTATAGGCCCTTTGGAGGGAGGTGTGGGGATACCCTGCTCTTCACAGGTACACAGTTTGCACCTATTTCTACATGTGTAGATTGTTTACATAATGGGCACATATTTGTACACATGTACATATAATATTATCACAATAAACATATATGTACATAATATGTGTACAATAAATATGTACTTTATACGTACCTCATATAAACAATATGTACTTTTTGGTGATATTATGTGATATCTACATATTATTGATTATATATCTTATTGTGATAATATGTATGTTACCACTGAAATTTTTAGAAATGTACATAGAGTACACTTTATGTACCTATGCATTGTGTACACATTATAGAAATAAATAGGTACATATTTTACAGATGATGTACATTTTTTCTACATGTGTATTTTGTACACATATGTACAGCAGAGTAAATGTACAGACTATACCTATTTTATACATTTATTGTGATATGTCAATAAATGTACACATGAGTACATTCTGGGATATAATTTTTAGCATATTAGACAGGAATTACACCGGTGACCAAAGTGGGTTTACACCCAGGTGCGCACATAGTTTATACATGTACATGTTGTGCTTATTATGTACTCATGTACAGAATGTACACGTCTACATTATATACACATAGGTGTACGCAGCATACATAGGTACATACTGTGCACACATATGTACATGTGCATATATTGTACATCTGTACATAATGGGTACATGATGTACATGTGTACACATATCACAATAAATGTAAATATACATAATGTTTGCAATATGTACGTTTATATTATGTATTACGTTTATTGTGATTATATATGCTGTTGTGATATGATATCATTGTGACATTACAAACGTACATATTATACACATTATGTACCTATGCATTGTGCACAGATTATAGAAATAGAAAGAAACATATTTTACAGGTTATGTACATTTTATTTACTTGTGTATTGGGTACACAGAGTAAATGTACAGATCTTACTTACTTTAGACATTTATTGTGATATGCCAATAAATGTACACATGAGTACATTCTGTGATATTACATTTAGAATATAACATAGAAATTACTCTGGTTACCAAAGTGGGTGTAAACTTATGTGTGCACATACTTTGTACATGTACATACTGTGCATATTATGTACTTGTGTACAGAAGGTAAATATCTACATTATATGTATGTATGGGTACAGAGCGTACATATGTACATACTATGTACATATATCTACACCTGAATTTATTGTACATCCATACATAATGGGTCCATGCTGTACATGTAAACATATCGTCATACCACAATAAATGCAAATGTACATAATGTGTGAAATATGTACATTTATATTATGTATTACATGTGTATTGTGATTGTATATGCTGTTCTGATATCATTGTGATATTACAAATGTACATATTGTACACATTATGGACATACCTATTGTGTACATATTATGTACACATAAATGTACATATTGTACAGCTTATGTATATTTATTGTACATCTGTATGGTGCACACATATGTACATCACAGTCAACGTACATATGGTACATATTCTGTGCATTGTTTGTAATATTTCAGTAAGAGTACACATTATAACTATATTCTGGGATATGATTTTTAGTATGTTAGATAAAATTACTTTCAATATCAAAGTGGGTATACACTTATGTGTGTCCATTGTGTGATATTATCCATCATATCCTGAGTAGGTATTTCTCTCATTGTGAAAGCAGGTTTACACTCGGATTGCTCCAATATCAAGGCAAACTAAAACTCGTCTGTGATGTAGTTAATAATATACTGAGGACAAAGGATGACCATACCCTGAATATCGCAGGAAGTGTACACCACCACTGTAGTATTGTTTCTAATGTTCAAAAACGGAAAGGATATTACTCCAAATATCTCAGAAAGCACACAAGCCCCCCGTGATATTGTTTCTAATAACTAGAGAATTACAGATGACATTACCCACGACGTGACTGGGGCTGTACTCTGGTCCTGGAATATTGTTCCTAATATCCAGAGAAGGAGAGGAAAATGTTGCTGCCC
This sequence comes from Callithrix jacchus, assembly GCF_049354715.1. Lineage (NCBI taxonomy): Eukaryota > Metazoa > Chordata > Mammalia > Primates > Cebidae > Callithrix > Callithrix jacchus. Next base: position 127,458,217 of record NC_133513.1, on the reverse strand, counting down.
ATAGGGAAATACTCTTAATACGGCAAGAGGTGTACACCATGCTTTGATATGGTCACTAATGTAAGCGAGAAAACAATTACATTGAATTAAGCATTGCAAGGAATGAAACTCCCCTATGATTCTCATTCTAATGTCAATGGGGGTGAGGATGACATTTTTGTCAATATGGCAGAGGTGTAACTGGAGTTATTGCCTAATATACAAAAAAAACAGAATAAGATTATCATTTTTATATAATATGGTTGCCAGTATCATATTACACCGGATTTGCAAAATAGCTGGGCCTCAGCAGCTGTGGGCAGAGCCCACAAGCGAGGGGACCCCTAAGCAGCCAGGGTGGGCCTGGGGGCTGCTCTGGGCTTTTTGGTGGGGTCTGTGAGCACATCGACCCAGCCAGGGGTCCCTGAGCAGCCATGGTTGGCCTGGGGGCTGCTACGGGCACTCTGGCATGGGCTGTGGGCACAGACACCTAGTCAGGGGGTCCCTAAGCAGCCAGGGTGGGCATGGGGGCTGCTACAGGCATTCGAGCAGTGTTTGTGGGCACAGCCCAATTGCCAGGGGGTCTCTAAGCAGCCAGGCTGGGCCTGGGGGCTGCTATCAGGGGGGCTTTGGTAATAGCGTGCTGTGCATCGGTACATAGTTTGCACCTATTACTACATGTGTAAATAGTTTTAATATCGGGTATATATATGTACATGCGTACATATGGAGTTATCACGATAAATTTATATTTACATAATATGTGCAAAATACATATGTACCTAATGCATACCTAATGTGTACAATATGTACTTTTTCGTAATATTAGACAATATATATTACTGTGATTATATATCTTATTGTGATTAAATATATTTTATCACTAATATTTTAAGGAATGTGCATAGTGTACACATTATATACCTATGTATTGTGTACACAATATAGAAATATATAGGTACATATTTTACAGATTATGTACACTTTGTCTACATGTGTATTGTGTACACCTATGCACAGCAGAGTAAATGTACAGACTGTACCTATTTTATACATTTCTTGTGATATGCCAATAAATGTACACATTATGAGTACATTCTAAAATATAATTTTTACCATATTAGAAATTACTCCATTGACCAAAGTGGGTGTACACCCAGGTGTGTACATAGTTTACACGTGTACATATTGTGCATATTAGGTACTCATGTACAAAATGTACATGTCAACATTATATGTATTTATGTGTACATAGTGTGCACATGCACATACTGTTCACACATATGTACATGTGCATATTTTGTACATGTGTACATAATGGGTACATGATGTGCATGTGTACACACCGTGATACCACAATAAATGTAAATGTACACGATGTGTGCAATATGTACATTTATATTATGTATTACTTGTGTATTGTGATTTTATATGCTGTTGTGATTATATGATATCATTGTAATATTACAATAAATGTACATATTGCACACATTTCATACATACCTATTGTGTACACATTATGTACCTGTAATTGCACATATTGTACAGATTATGTACGTTTTTGGTACATCTGTATTGTGTACACATATGTACATAACACTCTATGTACATATGGTATGTATTCTGCACATTGTAACATCTCAATAAGTGTACACATTATGAGTATATTGTGATATATGATTTTTAGTATATTAGATAAAAATTTCTTTCTATATCAAAGTGGGTATACACCCATGTGTGTCCATTTTTTGATATTATCCATCATATTTTAAGTAGGTATTACTCATTTTGAAAGCAAGTGTTCACTCTGTGATTGTTCCAATATCACAGGCAAAGTACAAGGCTTCTTTAATGTACTACCTAATATCCTGGGGACAAAAGATTATTATACCCTGAATATCGCAGGAAGTGTACACCACCACTGTAGTATCGTGTCTAATATCCAAAAACGGAAAAGATATTACTCCAAGTATCTGATAAAGCACACAAGACCCCCGTGATATTTTTTCTAATAACTAAGGGATTACAGATGACATTACTCACGATATGACTGGGGCTGTCCGCCGGTCCTGTGATATTGTTCCTAATATCCAGAGAACGAGAGAATAATGTTGCTGCCCATAGGCAAATCCTCTGAATACGGCAAGAGGAGTACACTGTGCTCTGATATGATCACTAATGTAAACAAGAAAACAATTCTATTGAATTTAACATTGCAAGGGGTGAAACCCCCTTATGATTTCAATTCTAATGTCCAGGGGTGTCAGGATGACATTTCTGTCAATATGGCAGAGGTGTAACTAGAACTATTGCCTAGTATATCAAAAACCAGAATAACATCATTTCCATATGATATGGTCGCCAGCATCATATTACACCACATTTTCAAAATAGCTGGGCACAGCGCCCTAGCCAGGGGGTCCCTAAGCAGCCAGCGTCAGCCTGGGAGCTGTTACGGGCCCTCTGGCGGGGAATGTGGTTACAGCTCCCTAGCCAGGGGGTCTTTAAGCAGCCAGGGTGGGCCTTGGGGCTGCTACGAGGGGGGCTGTGGTAATAGCCTGTTCTGCACAGGTACATAGTTTTAATAATGAACACATATTTGTATAAGTGTACACATGGTGTTATGATAAATATATATGTACATATGTGCACAATACATATAGACCTAATGCGTACCTACTGTGAACAATATGTACTTTTTTGTGATATTACATGATATATATATATTACTGTGATTATGTGCGTTATTTTGATTATATATATTTTATCACTGATATTTTAAGGAATGTGCATAGTGTACACATTATGTACCTATACATTGTTTACACATTATAGAAATATGTAGGTACATATTTTACAGAGTATGTACATTTTTTGTACATGTGCATTGTGTACACATATGTACAGCAGGGTAAATGTACAGATTGTACCTATTTTATACATTTATTGCACTATGCCAATAAATGTACACACTATTACTACATTCTGAATTATTATATTTTGTATATTAGATAGAGATTTCTCCGGTTACCAAAGTGGTTGTACACCCAGGTGTGTACATAGTTTATATGCGTACATATTGTGCATAGAATGTACTCGGGTACCAAAGGTACATATCTACATTATATGTACACATGTGTAGTGTACATATGTACATACTGTACCCACATATGTACACTTGCATATATTGTGCATCTGTACATAATGGGTACATGATGTACATGTTTACATATCACAATAAATGTAAATGTACATGTTTGCAATATGTACATTTATATTGATATTACATATTACATGTGTATTGTGATTTTATATGCAGTTGTGATTATATAACATTATATTACAATAAATGTACATATTGTACACATTATGTGCATACCTATTGTGTGCACATTTTGTACATATATTCGTACAAATGATAGTTTATGTACATTTATTGTACATCTGTATTGTGTACATGTATGTACATCACAGTCAATGTACATATGTTAAATATTCTGTACATTGAGTGTAATATCCCAATAAGTGTACACATTATGAGTTTTTTCTGGGTTATGACATTTAGTATATTAGATAAAAATGACTTCCAATATCACAGTGGGTATATACCCATGTGTGTCCATTTTGTGATATTATCCATCATATCCTAAGTAGGTATTTCTCTCACAATGAAAGAAGGTGTACACTCCGTGATTGTTCCAATATTATAGGCAAAGTGCAAGGCTTCTGCGATGTAGTTCCTAATATCCCAGGGACAGAGGATGAGTATACTCTTAATATCGCAGGAAGTGTACACCACCACTGTAGTATTGTTTCTAATATCCAGAAACTGAAAGGATATTACTCCAAATATCTCCAAAAGCACACGAGACCCCCGTTACATTGTTCTTAATAACTAGGGGATTACAGATGACATTGCTCACGATGTGACTGGCGCTGTAAGCCGGTCCTGTGATATTCTTCCTAATATCCAGATAAGGAGAGAAAAATGTTGCTGCCCATAGAGAAATATTCTGAATACTGCAAGAGATGTACACCGTGCTCTGATATGGTCACTAATGTAAACAAGAAAACAATTATATTGAATTAAACATTGCAAGGGGTGAAACCCTCCTATGCTTTCAATTCTAATGTCAATGGGGTGAGGATGACATTTTTGTCAATATGCCAAATGTGTAACTAGAACTATTGCCTAATATGTAAAGAACCACAATAACATTATCATTTCTGTGTGATATGGTTGCCAGTATCATATTACACCACATTTTCAAAATAGCCGGGCCCCAGCAGCTGTACCCACAGCCCCCTAGCCAGGGGGTCTTTAAGCAGCCAGGGTGGGCATTGAGGCTGCTACGAGCAGAACTGTAGTGATAGCCTGCTGTGCATAGGCATGTAGTTTGCACCTATTTCTGCATGTGTACATTGTTTAAATAGTAGGCACATATTTGTTTACGTGTACATAAGGTGTTATCATGATACGTATATATTTTCATAATATGTGCACTATACATATGTACCTAATACATACCTAATGTGTACAATACGTACTTTTTGGTGATATTACACGACAAATATGTATTAGTGTGATTATATATCTTACTGTGATTATATATATTTTATCACTGATATTTTAAGGAATGTGCATAGTGTACACATTATGTACCTATGCATTGTGTACACATTATAGAAATATATAGGTACATATTTTACCGATTATGTACATTTTTTATACTAAATGCTCACATCAAGAAGTGAGAACTCGGGACAGCTGCGGTGACTCACTCTTGTAATCTCAGCACTTTTGGAGGCCAAGGCGGGCAGATTACAAGGTCAGGAGTTTGAGACCAGCCTGACCAACATGGTGAAACCCCATTCTACTCAAAATACAAAAATTAGCTGGTGTTGTGGCACATACCTGTAATCCCAGGTACTCAGGAGGCTGAGGCAGGAGAACTGCTTGAACCCAGGAGATAAATGTTGCAGTGAGCCCATATCACACCACTGCACTCCAGCCTGGTTGAGAGAACAACACTCCATCTCAAAAACAAAATTGAGATCTCAAGTTAACTACCCAACATCACAATTAAAAGAATTAGAAATCCAAGAGCAAAGAACACCCTCAAAGCTATGCTGAATGGGAGTGGGGAGAGAGGGCATCTTTATCTTGTGCCAAGCTTTAAGGGGAATGCTTTCAGCTTTTGTCCATTCAGTATGATGCTGGCTGTGGTTTTGTCACATGTGGCTCTTATTATTTTGAGGTATGTTCCTTCAATACCTGGTTTATTGAGAGTTTTTAACACACATGAAAGTTGAATTTTATCAAAAGCTGTTTTTTCATCCATTGAGATAATCATGTGGGTAATTTTTTTTCTTTAGTTCTGTATATGTGACGATGACATTTATCAATTTGCATATGTTAAACCAAACTTGCATCTCAGGGAGGGTGGTTGTGACCAGGAATTTATCAGTTTCTTCTAGATTTCTCAATTTTTTCAGGTTCAGTGGCTCACATCTGCAATCCCAGAACTTTGGGAGGTCAAGGTGGGTTGATCACCTGAGATTGGGAGTTCAAGACCAGCTGGATCAACATGGAGAAACCCCATGTCTACTAAAAATACACAATTAACCAGACATGGTGGCACATGCATGTAATCCCAGCTACTCAGGAAGCTGAGGCAGGAGAATAGCTTGAACTCAGGGGGCAGAGGTTGCACTAAGCCGAGATCTCACCATTGTCCTCCAGCCTGAGCAACGAGCACAAAACTCCATCTCAAAATTAAAGAAAAAAAAGTGCCTACAGTTGTACATCATATTCTCTGAGGGTGGTTTGTATTTCTGTGGGGTCAGTGGTAATATTGCCCTTATTGTTTTTGATGGTGGTTATTTGAATCTCTTCCCTTTCTCCTTCATTGGTCTAGCTTCAAGTTTATTATTTTTTAACCAGTATGATTTTAATAGACCAGTTACTGGGTAGTAAATTGAAACATACAGAGTGCCATCTCCAAGAGCAGTCATGATTTCATTTGGGTTCTTGAAAAATGTTAAGAAGTAGGTTGACTTTTATTATTTTTTTCAGAAAACCAGCTTTTGAAAAATTTATGTGGAACCAAAAACAGCCAAGGCAATCCTAAGCAAGAAGAGCAAAGCTGGAAGCGACATGCTACCAGACTTCAAACTGCATTACAGAACTACAGGAAACAACGGCATAGTACTGGTACAAAAACAAACACATAGACTAATGGAACAGAATAGAGAATCCAGAAACAAAACCAAGCTTCTACAACTATCTGATCTTTGGCAAACTTAACAAAAACAAGCAAGGGGGAAAAGATTCTCCCTATTCAATAAACGATGCCAGGATAACTGGATAGCCATATGCAAAAGACTGAAACTAGACCCCTTCTTTACATTACATACAAAAATTTGCTCATGATAGATTAAACACTGATATGTAAAACCAAAAACTATAAGAGCTCTGCAAGACACGAGACAATGCCATTCAAAACATAAGCACAGGCAAAGATTTCATCATGAACATGCCAAAAGAAAAGGTAACAAAAGCAAAATTGAAAACGGGTCAAATTAAAATGAGAAACTTTCACACAGCAAAATAAACTATCAACAGAGAAAACTGACAACCTACAGAATGTGAGAAAATGTTTGTAAACTATGCATTCCACAAAAATCTAATATCAAACATCGGTAGGGAAATTCAATTTACAAGAGGAAAACAAACAACCCATAAAAAGGTGGGCAAAGAACATAAACAGACACTTTTAAAAAGAGACATATATGCAACAAGCAATCATATTGAAAAAGCTCAACGTCACTGATTATTAGAGAAATGCAAATGAAAATTATAATAAGATACCATCTCACACCAGTCATAATGGCAATTATTAAAGCAAAAAAAAAAAAAACACATACTGGCAAGGTTAGAGAGAAAAACAACACTTACACACTGTATTCGGGAATGCAAATTAGTTCTGCCATTGTGAAAAAGTGTCATGATTCCTCAAAGACCTAAAGAGTGAAATACCATTTGATTCAGCAAACCTAGTAATGGGTTACTAGGTATGTACCCAAGGGAATATAAATCCTTCTGTTATAGAGACATGTGCACGCATATGTCCATGGCAGCACTGTTCACAATAGCAAAAATATGGAATCAAGCTATATGCCCATCAATGGTAGACTGGATAAAGAAAATGTGGTACATATACAACAAAAAACACTAGGCAGCCACAAAAGAATGCGATTGTGTTCTCTTCAGGGACATAGATGAAGCTGGAGACTATTATTCTTAGCAAACTAATGCAGGAACACAAAATCCAAATACCAGATATTTTCACTTGCAAGTGGGAGCTAAATGATGAGAACACAGGAACATACAACAGGCGGAAGAACAACACACACTAGAGCCTTTCAGAGAGTGGAGAATGAGAGAAGGAAGAAGATCAGGAAAAACAACTAAATGGGACTAGGCGTAATACTGGAGTAATGAAATGATCTGTACAATAAACCTCATGACAGACATTACCTAAATAACAAACCTGTGCTTGAACCTTTGAACTTAAATAAAAGTTAAAAAAAAAGGCAACTTCTCAAGTTGAATAACATAACCTCCTAGGTTTAAACACATGAACACAAACTCACACCAAGTAACATTGTCTTGAAAATCTGCAATATATGACAAAGGAAAACAGCTCTCCTAAGTTTTCAGAAAAGTTTTTTAAAAAACAGTATTTACAAAGAATCAAAAATCAGAATGACTTCAGGCTTCTCAACAGCACTACCAGAAGCTGGGAAATAATGGAGTAGTATCTTTAAAACTTGAATGGGAAATTATTTTCAATCAAAAATTCTATGCCCCACCAGTCATGTAAGTGTAAGAAGAAATAAAGTCATATTTCAGAACAATTTGCTTCAGTGTATCCTTGCTTGAATAAGTTACTGGAGGATACAGTCCACAAACAAGAGATTCAGGGCACGGGGCAGTGCAAAACAACAGAGTGGGTTTGTATTTGTATTCAAAAGACAGCAGCAGTCGAGAGTTAGGGAATACTGGAGGAGGAGTTTTCTCCAGCATCCCTGGAGCCCACACCTCTCATTTCCACATTCCTATGTCCCATTGCTGCCCATGAATTCTGATCACCTATTCCTTTGATAGAGGTATTTCTCTCACCGATTAGCTGTAGTCAAGTGGCTCTTTCTTGGGCTACAGGAGGAAATCTATTGCTTTTCATTAAACATCAATTGGATTAACCTAGGCTTAAGGTCAGCATTATGCCATCAGCTGTACGTTCTTGGGAAGACGTCTACTCACAAAATGGTTAAAGAACGTGGCCCTCCTACCTCTGACTTGTGTGATTCTAAGCAAGCTATTTAGCACCCTCTCATCTGTGAAACAAACATAAAGTTCTTATCTTGGGCTCCACAAAGAGAAAGTGTTGGACAAGAACAGTTTCTTCTCCTCCAAGGCCAGACCATATGGAGGACCCTAAGACAGCCACAGTCTTGGTCAGTAGGACAAACACAAGGTTCAAATTGCACCATTAAAACTGTGGCCAAACGTTTGCTCTGCCTCTGAGTCACTCACTGTCATAAGGCTCTACCGGTTCCCATTCCAGATAGAAAGTGGGCTTTTGTTGGTTTTTGTTGTGTTTTTCAAGAGATGGAGTCACCCAGGCTGGAGTACAGTGGCATGACCATAGCTCACTGCAGCCCCAAACTCCTGAGCTCAAGTGACCTTTCTGCCATGGCCTCCTGACAGAACCTGGGCCAACAGGGCAGCAGGTATGCATCCCCACACCCAGTAATTTTCTTTTTTGAGAGATGGGGTACCGCTATGTTACCCAGAATGCTCTCAAATTCCTGGCCTGAAGCAATTTTCCCATATTAGCCTCCTAAATTTCTAGGATTACAGGTGTGAGCCACTGTGCCCAACAGGTGTTCTTAAGTGCAATTTCCACACTGCTATTCTGAAGAAGGGCAAGAAGCAAAGAGACCCTCCTTGAAACATAGAAAATAAAAGAATTCACTATTAAGTGGAGGCAGAGTTGATGATCAGCCAAAACTACTTCAACTGTAATCCAGAAGTCCCATTGATACAGGAGTTCTAAAGAAATTATTTAGTCAGAGATTGAAAGTAAGGAAGTCTTTGGTAAGGTTTCCCTTTGAATAAAAAGCAGCCCCAAAACCATTTCTAACAAAGAGCGGCCTGTAAAATCGAGCTGCAGATATAGACAAGCAAGCTGGAAGCTTGCACAGGCGAATGCCAGCAGCTGTAACAATAGGAGGCTACTTGGGTGCCAGGCATGCTCAACCTGACGGCTTTATCTTCCTTTTTCTTTATCAACCACAAGTGCAGTAAGGGACAGACAGCATGCACTGGCCAAGTAGAAAACCTATATGCATAAGAAGATTCGGGTGGATAGCCAGCTTCTTCACGAGCTATGTAAAGCTCTCACCTGGTCCAACCCATATTTGGACCCTATGTAAATCAAACACCACCTCCTCAACAAGTCTATAAAACCTTGTGCAGTTCACCAGAAAACAGAAAACACACTCAGAAGCCCCTCTCTCTCTCTGCAGAAGAGAGAGATGTTCTCTTTTCTTCTTTTGCCTGTAAAACCTCCATTCTTAACCTCACTCCATGTGTATTCACGTCCTTGATTTTCTTGACATGAGGCAATATACCTTGGGTATTACCTCAGATGGACAATGCTGCTTCATCATAGTTCTGTTTTGTTCAGGTTGTGGGACAAACGGCTCCTTTCCTCTGCAACCTCAGCTCAACCTTACTCAGGCCTCCTTCCAGCAGAATCACAGAGCCAAATGAAACCCCTTAAGTCTTCTTTTAAATGGGCAGCCACTCCAAAGAAAGCAGCATGATGAGTTTCAGGTGGCACGGGGTGGGGGCAGTGCTACTCTGGCTTCTCCGTGCTCAGTCCCTCTCAGTTCAAAAGCGCACCACGTGGAGCAATAGAACACCTGCTCATCTGAGTTTTAAAAATAGTGGGAGGAAAAGCGCTGTCTTCATGCTTATTTCCCTGGCAGAGGGGAGGTCATAAAACACTAATTTCTAAGCAGTGGACCAGAGTTTTACTGATCTCTTCTGTTACTGACTCATGTTTACCCAGAGAAACCACATCACAAATCTGAGTCTCCTCTGTCAAGAGAAGGAATCGGATTCATGATTCTCTCAGCCCCCTTTCCACAGTAGAGTTCTGACTCCACTTCTAAAATACTTTTCTGCAAGCCTCTGTACCTCATAAATGTTTTACTATACTCGAGACAGCAAAGGGAAACACAGATTAGCTACTGTTTTCAGAACAGTGGAAACATGCTGTCTTCTCGAAGTTTGGCATTGGAGTCAAAGATCAAGCGCCAAACAGTAGTTGTCAAGAATCCTTTCATTTACAATCAGGTTCTAGACTTTTCAAATGGTGTGGGCAAGAACCAGTTTTGCCAGAATAGGTTATTATCTACCTCTTACCTTTATAGGACAGGACTAAAAATTCTCTTTTTTAAGAGAGAGTCTTGCTCTGTTCCCGAGGCTGGAGTGCAGTGGCATGATCTCGGCTCACTACAACTTCTGCCTCTCAGGTTGAAGTGATTTTCCTGCCTAAGCCTCCTGAGTAGCTGGAATTACAGGGGCCCACCACTACACTCAGCTAATTTTTGAATTTTTAGTAGAGACAGGGTCTCCCCATGTTTGCCAGGGTAGTCTCCAAAGCCTGACCTTATGATCTGCCTACCTGAGCTGCCCAAAGTACTGGGATTACAGATGTGAGCCACCACGCTGGGCATTTTTTTTAATTACACTGAAGGCTTTTGAAAGGGTTGTGTGTTGTATGAACTCCCTCCTCACCCAATTCTCATGGATGGGAAAATGCTGCTGCTTCATTTTAAAGCTAATGAGCTGCCTGAACAGGAACTTCTATTTAACCATTCAAGCTGATTAGCTCACGTCCCTGAAGGCTGGAGAACACGGGAACTGCTATCCCATCTGAATACAATCCAAAAGCAAAAGGCTGTGGCCAAGTTGAAATAATGGGGCAGATAGAAGCGATAAAGACTGGAGCTGGGAGTGGCCCGTACTTCAAGTTAAGCCAAACAAAGGTGTTTGCATGTTTTATATGGGCAAAATAGGAATTCCGTAATAGAGAAAACCATTCATTTTAAGGAGGACGCTGCCCTGAAAAGCTTCCTGCCAGGGCTAAGGAAGAGGCTGCCCAGGACCCCCAGAGGCAGGTGGTAGGAGGGCTCTTAGTGGCTTCCTAGAAACTGTATTACCTGAGGTAGTGAACTGCTGTCAGAGATCCCTACCAGGAGAATTACTCAGGAACGCATGAGAAAGGGCCCAAAACTGCATGCCTGCTCCTAAAATGTGACACCATAATACAGCTGAACTATTCAATAAAGCCCTATCTGTTCCTCTGTCTCTCCTTTCTCCCTGCCCCTATCCAACCCTAGAAGAGCCAGAAAGCACTGCTAAGAAGTGAGGGTGGGTGGTCATAAACAAACACACTGCCCTCCTTTCTTTTCCCACTGTGGGTTTCTCAGGCTGAGGCTGTCACAGAGGAGGAGGGATGAAAATTGTTTTCGTTGATATTTTATCATGAACATTTATGAACGTACAACAAAGTTGAAAAAACTTTACAGTGAACACTTTAACTGTATCTTCACCAACTTGGAGTCTTGTTTTATCTCATGTCCATCCATAGATCCATCTTTCTATCCATCCAGTAATCCATTATAGTTTTTAGGCATTTTAAAGTAAATTGCAGACATCAGTAACTCAACATGCATTAACTAGAATTTGGTACCTTTCTTTTTCCTTTTGGTGTAAAGTTTACAAATGATGAAATGCAAAAATTTTAAGTATGTATTTACCGAATTTTGACAAAAGTATACATATGTGTAACCCAAAACTCTATCAAATAAAGAACATTACTATAATCCCTGATATGGTTTGGCTGTGTCCTCACCCAAATCTCTTCTTGAATTGTAGCTCCCAGAATTCCCACGTGTTGTGGGAGGGACCTGGTGGGAGAGAATTTAATCATGGTGACAGTTTCCCCCATAGTGTTCTTGTGATAGTGAATAAGTCTCACAAGAGCTGATGCTTCTATAAGAGGAAAGCCCTTTTGCTTTTTTCTATTTCTCTCTTGTCTGCCACCATGTAAGATGTCGCTTTGACTTTCTGCCGTGATGATGAGGCCTCCCCAGCCAGGTGCAACTGTGAGTCCCTTAAACCTTTTTTGAATAAAGTACCCAGTATCAGGTATGTCTTTATCAGCAGTGAAAAAACGGACTAATACAATCCCAGAAAGTTTCCTCATGACTTGTCTCAGTCTCCAGCTCTGTACCCTTGGATTTTTTTCATTGTAGACTAAGTTTGCCAACTTTAGAAATTCTACGTAACTTGAATCATGTTGTGATAACCCTATATATAAGGCTCCCTTCAGTCCACAAAATAATTTTTATATTTATCAGTCAGGTTACACATATCAGTATCTCTTTCATTTTTATTGCTGAGTAGTATTTCATGCTATGAAAGAACGTAGTTCGCTACCTGATCCTCTATTTGTGGTCACCAGAAATATTTTCAACTTTTGATTATTATGAGTAAAGCTATTGTGGTCTTCTATAAGTATTTTTATTAACATGTATTTTCACTAATTGGGGTAGATTCCTAACTCGGACATTTATTATAGATGAGATGTATATTCGTTCTATAAGAAAATTCCAGAAATTTGACAAAGTAGTTGTACTGTTTTATAGTCCCATTAGCAATAGTTATAGTTGTGCTGTATTCTTGCCAACATTTGGTGTTTAGTCTTTCCCAACCTAGTTATTTTGTGGGGTGTGTAGTAGTATCTCACTGTGGTTTTAATCTGCATTTCCTTGATGTTAACCATTTTGTCCCACTTGTATATTATCTTTGCAAAGTGGCTCCCCAAATTTTTTCCCCTTCTAAACAGTAATTGTTCTCTTTTTTTCTTTTAGTTGTTCTGTCATCCAGGCTGGAAGGCAATGGTGCAATCTTGGCTCACTACAGCCTCTGCTTCCTGGGCTCAAGCGATCCTCCCACCTCAGTCTCCCAATTCGCTGATACCAGGCTAACTTTTTGTATTGATATTAGCCAACATACAAGGCTAATTTTTTGTACTTATACTAGGTATCAGGGTCTCACCATGTTGCCCAGACTAGTCTCAAACTCCTGGCCTTAAGCCATTCATCCTCCTCGGCCTCCCAAAGTACTGGCACTACAGGTGTGAGCCACTGTGCCCAGCCTTATTTTCAGGTTATAAAACTGCTTTCTATATTCTGGAAATCAGGCTCTTTACTGAAAATAGATTTATGACCATTTTCTGTCAGGCTGTGGCTTGCATATTCTTTTGTTTAATGTATCTTTTAATTTTCCCAGACACATTTTCTGCAAAATTCGTGTTAGTTTTTGTTGTATTTTTCAGATACTTTGTTCATTTCATCTAAGTTGCAGAATTTGTCACCATGACGTTGTTTATGATAGTCTCTTATTATCCTTTTCACGTCTGCAGGATCTGTAGTGATAGTTTCACTTCGCTTTCACTTCTGATATTGATACTGACCATTTGTGTTTCCTCTCTTTTTTTCATGATCAGAGTAGCTTAAGGTTTATTAATGTTGATATTTTAAAACAACCAGCTTCTTTGCTTTGTTAGTTTTCTCTATTATTTTGTCTGTCTTCAATTTGGTTTATCTCTGCACTTTTACCTTTATTGTTTCCTTCTTACTACTTCGTTGGAGTTTTCTTTGCTGTGTGTGTGTGTGTGTGTGTGTGTGTGTGTGTGTGTGTGTGTGTGTTTTCAATCTTCTTTAGGTGAACATTTACGTCATTGATTTTAGACCTTTCTCTTTTTCTTCTATTGCAGTATAAGCATGTACGGCTATACTTCCCACTGGGAACTCCCATAGCTGTAATTCATAAGTGTTGGCATGTTGTATTTTGATTATCCCTTAGAATAAAATATTTTATATTCTACCTTTTGCTTTCTTCTTGGGCTTGTGTATTCTATTTAATCTCCAAGTACTTGGAGCTTTCCTAGTTCTCTTATTGTTAATTTCTGTTTTAATCCTATTGTGGTCAGGTAACATACACTGCATGAATTCAATTTGATTTAATCTATTCAGTCTTGTTTTACGACCTAGCATGTGACCTATCCTAGTGAACACTACATGTACTTGAAACATACAGTATTCTGTGGTTATTGGGTGTCGTCTTCCATTGGTTTGTTTAAGATGGTGGAGAGTGTTGTTCAGGTCATCTGCATCTTGACCAAGATTTTGTCTAGTTTATCTATCAATTGCTTGGGAGATGGGTATTAAAATCACCAATCAAAATTGTGGATTGTTTGTTTATTCCTTTAGTTCAATTTTGTTTTGTGCAAATTGATGCACAAATTATTTTTAATCCATTTTTTTGATGAAATGACTCTTCTGTAATCATGAACTATCCCTCTTTATCTTTGGAAATACTGTTTTGACTTAAGCATATTTTATTTGGTATTAATATAGCTTCTTCACACTTCCATTGCTGACTGTTTGCATAGTATATCATTTTAAATGTACTCATTTAGGGTCAGGTACAGTGGCTCACACCTGCAATCCCAGCACTTTGGGAGGCTGAGGCAGGTAGATCACTTGAGGTCAAAAGTTTAGGACAAGCCTATCCAATGCAGTGAAACCCCAGCTTTATTAAAAATACCCCAACATTTATCTAGGCATGGTGGCAGGTTTCTGTATTCCCGGCTACTCAAAAGGCTGAGGCAGGAGAATTGCTCGAACCCAGGAGGCGGAGTTTACAGTGAGCAGAGATTGCACCACTGTACTCCAGCCTAGGAGATAGAGTAGGACACTGCCTTAAAAAAATTCAAATGTACTTATTTAGACCTACGTATATTTGTCTTCTTTTTTTCTATTCAAAGTGTGTATTTCATATACAGCACTGGGTCTTGTGGGTTTTTTAAATCAATTCTGGCACTTTAATTGGAGTATGTGGTATGATTCATTAACATTTAACGTTATTAAATATAGATTTATTAGTGGTTGAATGATGTAATTGGATTCAAGCTTACAATTGAATGGTTTGTTTCATTATTTTGTTTGTTTTTGTTTGCATCCCCTTCCCCACTTTTTGTCCTGTCCCTTTTCTCCTGATGTCTTTTGGACTCTTTAAATACTTTTAAAATTTCATTATAAAGTATCCATGACTTATTAGATGTAGTGGTTGAATATTCCTTATCTGAATTCCTTGGGACTAGAAGAGTTTTGGATTTTAAACTTTTTTCATATTTTGGAACATTTACATATACATAAAGAGATCTCTTAAAGATATAACTGAAGTCTAAACACAAAATCCACCTATGTTTACGTACACCTCATACACATAACACAAATAAAATTTTACATATTTTTAGCAATTTTGTGCACGAATCAAAGTTTGTATACATTGAACCATCAGAAAGCACACATATCGCTATCTCAGCCATCGATGTGGATGAATTTCAGATCTTGGAATATTTTGGATTTTGGGGTTTATGAATCAGAGATGCTCAACCTCTACCTGTTTTCATTGTTGATTATTTTATGTGTTAAATATGTAAAAAAGGGTTAAGTTTTCAGCTGAATGAGATTTTTGAGTTTGGAAATTAAACTAAACAGGATTTTTCTTAAGTTCCAGGATACAGGTTCAGAATGTGTAGGTTTATTATATAGGTATATGTGTACCATGGTGCTTTGCTGCACCTATCAACCGTTCATCTAGGTTTTAAGCTTCACATGCACTAGATATTTGTCCTAATGGTCTCCCCGTCTCACCCTCCTCTGACCCCCAACTGGCCCCAATGTGTGTTGTTCCCTCCCTGTGTCCATGTGTTCTCACTGTTCGACTCCCAATTATGAGTGAGAAAGTGTGGTGCTTGGTTTTCTGCTCCTGTTTTGAACTAGACAGAATTTCTTAATATCTTAAATTGCTCAGTGAAATAGAAAATATCAAAGATTCTACCCAACAGGTGGGTAAGAATGAGTCCACGTAGCAACTTTGATAAAGTGAAGGGAAATAACAAACCATTTCTGATTGCTCCCTGCCACAGCCAGTGCATTCAACCTTTTTACTGTCCTTTTATTATTTTTTCATTGTTCTTACAGTCATCATTATTTTTCCCCAAATGAAAAAATAAAAGTGGTGGGATTGATAGTGAGGAAACAGACTGACAGCTGCCCCTACACCTGAGTTTAACTTTTGAGAAATATAGTCAACATGATGATTTTCACACAGGGCTAGTAGGCCTTCTGCATCTGTTATAATTCCTGTTATGTTGTGGACAGAAAATAAATTTTTCTCTCCATGGGAACCTGTTAGTGATACTTGAGAACAATGTCAACTGTAGACCAAAACCGAATACAAGTGGAAATATTGTTTCATTTTGTTTGCAGTATTCCTTTTTTAAGACCTGAGATAGGAGGATAAAAAAGGAAAGAACTATTGACATGTGCAACAACATGGCTGAATATCAAAAACATTCTCTTGACTAAAAGAAACCTTACATATGGAGTGATCACAATATAATTCTATTTCTATCAAACTTTAAAATCTGTTCTGAAAGAATATTTAAAAGTATATTTGGGCTCGGGACCGACTAAGAGGAGGCAAAACTGAACTTTCTAGTCTCTGCTGTGATCCAAAACCCATGCTATAAACTTTGTACACAGCATCTCATTTAATCCTCAAAATCACACTAACAGGTAGTTACTGTCACTTCCCCTGCTTCAAACAGAACATAAAGCTCAGAGAATCCAGGTACTGTGTTTTTTTTTGTTTATTTTGTTTTTGAGATGGAGTTTTGCTCATGCCACCCAGGCTGAAGTGCAATGGTATGATCTCGGCTCACTGCAAGCTCCGCCTTCTGGGTTCAGGCAATTCTCGTGCCTCAGCCTCCCAAGTAGCTGGGACTACAGGAACGCACCACCATGCCCAGCTAATTTTTTGTATCTTTAGTAGAGATGGGGTTTCACCATGTTGACCAGGATGGTCTCGATCTCTTGACCTCGTGATCCACCTGCCTCGGCCTCCCGAAGTGCTGGGATTACAGGTGTGAGCCACCATGCCTGGCCCGGTACTGTGTTTTACACCTACTTAGAAGTCACCAATTCCTAATGTTCTATAAAATGTTCTAAATAAAAATGAATAAAGTAGGCAAAAAAGACCATGTAAATAGCATTTCTACAAATATCTCCTAAGACAATTTTCACATCGATGTCCAAAGACATTTACAAGAACGTTTTCCACAACACTGTTTAAAATAATAGAAAACTACAAGTAACCTAAATGTCCATGGAAGAGTTAGATTCTTTCTCTTATTTCCGTATAATGCAATACTGTGCTGATGTAGAGATATCATATTCATTTTTAAAAATTACATTCACCTTCTTCTCATGGATCCAAGGAGATATGTTAGAGAATATCTATTGCATTTGGACATAAACATAAATACAAAGGAAATAGTAGGGGCTCTCTACAAGTGGTTATATATTGGAAGAGGAAGAAGAGAAAAATAAAAGGGATTATGAACTTGTATATGCTTTGGTAGTGTCTGGTTTTGTATATAACTTGAATTTTTCATAAATATATTTTACAGTCTGCATAATTACTAGGTAAGAAGACAAGTAAGTCACTTTAGTAAAAGTTCTTCCAATTACTGCAACTGATTTCTACAGCCAGAATGTTCCCAGAACCTGAAAAGAGGAAGCACTATAAATGGAAGGCAGAAATACTGACACTAGAGGGCCAGAGCTGGAGAGGGTGGATCTAATGCAGCAAATCCATCAGCAGTTCTCATCGCCATCTTTGAGAAACCTCACAATTTTCCGTGCGTAATAAATGAGTTAAATTGAAAACAAATCCATGACAGTGGTGCATGAGAAAGGTTACATGTGTCCCGAATAATAAAGTCTGCGCACAATATAAATTAAAACATACCATTTTACATTCATAAGATTGACAAACAAAAAGTAAAAGCCTAGGAATATCAAGTGAAGCCAAACACAAAACAAGTTTCCCCACATTTCCTGTGGGAATACCAATTGTTACAACTACTTTAAACAATTGGAAATTCATAGTAAAAATGAAGACAAGCCTCCCCTACAACTTACCAATCGCTCTTCTGGGAACACAGTAAGAGAGATTCTTCCCAAGAAACCTGTAAACAAATGTATATGGCACTATGCATGTAATTGTACATCGTGCTATTTCCATATGGTAAAGTATTATTCGGCAGGGAAAGTAAGTAGACCAGAGGTAGACATTTCAATATCAGTAAGTTTTAGAAAAATAAAATGGAGTATAGGAAGCTGCAACTATATCTGTAATGCTTTGTTTTGCCAGGAAAATAAAGGGACACGTGGGGAGGGCAAAGGACAACAAAAACTAAACAATCTGAAACACATGCAGAAAAATACCCATATTTTAAAATTTTCCATTGCTGCTTATATTAGTTTCTGTCTTTTCTATGCGCTTGAAGTACTTGATAATCAAGAAAATATAGAAGGCATAGGAAAAAGTATTCTGAGAAAATACATCGAAAGGTTTATTGTTATTAGATTTGGTAAGATTTTAAATGACTTTAATTTTCTTTGTTATATCTCTCTATATGTCCTAGTCGTACCATATTAAATGTGTATTTCATTGATGACAATAAAAATGTATTGTTTAAAAACTCATATATATGCAGTTTTATCTGACATATGATGAAACTCTACGAAACATAGATTCAGCAAAAATACTGAGAACAAGAACAAAAATAATGATATTAAGAGTTGTTGACTTTTGGATGGAGCTATGAGTGACTTTACATTTATCTCTAAACTCGATTTTTCTATAGTGGGCAAATAAAATATATGTGAAAGCTAGATTAAATAGAAAGCGATAGGTTTTAAATGAAAAGGAATTCAAATAATTTTCCAGCATGATAAAATGTTCATATTCCTAAATATGAACTACTTTACAAAAGCACCAGTGATTTTAAAGAAACATTAGATGATTTTTAAAGGAAGTCAGTTATGATACTGCAGTTTATAGTGATACTGAGTGTTTGCTAGCTCCACTAATCAGGATATTAAGTTAATACTATATAATATGCCATAAAGAAATTACATGAGCAGAGGTTACTGCAAAAGGAGAACACAATGATTTTAAGTGGGCTGGTGACCTGAATTTCTTCCAGTGAGGGGAACCATCAGAGTCATTTGATCAATGAAGTGCCTTTTATAAATCTTCAGGAAATCTCCTATGAAGGCTTTAAGAAGATGGATTTCTTATTACTTCTGATGTATGTTCCCATGAAATTTTTCCATTGCCACCATGGGCCTGCCCAGCCTAAGAGATGGAAACTGTGAGTCCAGCCCACTGACGCCCACCATCAGTAAGAAGATTGCACACTGAGGAGGCCATGGCCAGCCTGCTGACTGAAATCTATACTGTAAAAGGATGATGCTGTTCCAGCAATCCTGAAACCCTGCCCTAGGATCAATGCAAAGTGGTGTCAACCTTAGAATTTCAATACGCCTAGGCAGATAGTTATCTTTAAATATAAGAACAGTATCATTTTCTGGAGAAACCAAAAGAATCCAGAAAAATTCTACAGTAGTCTACTCTGCCCTTCCTCCCCGTTCCGTCTTGTTAGTAACAGCCAAATCCAGGCACAAAGATGTCCTAACTTCTACACCTGAGGTTGCCCACAACGTGTGCTAGGTGACGCATCTTATAGAGCACATATGCAAACAATTATGGGATCTGAAAAACAATAACTCAGGCAGAAACATTAGGAATTGGTGCCCCTAAGTGAACCAGTGGGAAAAAAGGAGGCTTAGAGAGTTTAAACAACTTTCCCCAGTAGCTGATAAGTTACGGTGGCCTTAGACAAGCTGACAAGAGTGGTAGCAAAAAGGCTTCAAGAATTACAAATTGTTCTACTATAAGGTTTTTAAAAGGTTTCAAAGGCAAAGAAGAGCAAAAGAAGCCATGAATTTTACAATCTACATATTTTTAGCCCTTTCTCTTTTTGCTTTTCTTGGGTAAACTAATTAGACCCTGCAAACACATTCCCACCCACAATGTTGTCTCCATTGCTTTAGGGCCTCACCTCTGAGCAGCCAGAGGAAATGCAGCTGACCCCTTATCTAGTTAACAACCTTTTATACTCTGCCCTTTCGCTTTGCTTTCTCCATGCCAACATAAGACATACAAAGATTCTTCTGCCTCCAAGATGCTGCAGCTTTCTTCTCAGCTAGTTACCCCCAGCTAAAAATAACTGTTCCACATACTCAGAGATATATGGCAATCAAGCAACCAAGTGCCCCTTTTGCCAATGACATGTTTTTAAAAAATATGTTCAATGAGAGGCTCTTTGAAAATTATTCACTTTTTTCTGAGTTGCAAAGGAAAACGAAAGGCAAATTATGGCTCTATAAGCAACTGTTTGCACAGATCCCATTAATTCGCCATCCACAGGGCTATTGACAACTAGCTCTTTTCTCTTGTCATTTCACTTACCAGGCAGAAATGATTACAAACTTAATTTCTTTGGGGGGTTATTTAGGTTATAGAGGGCCCCTTGATAATGCAGAAGTCATAACGGCCACCAGAGACAGGAGAACAATAGCTCCCAGTGCTTCCACAATGGAGAGAGAGATAACTGAATGTCATATTCGGAAGAAATTCAAACCATGATTGATATTTTCAGATGAAAAAACTGAGGCTCAAAGAGGTTAGGGGGTTAACCAAAGTCAGTCAGTGTTTTAGTTTGCAGCAAAGCTGAAAGCAGGCGCTAAGCATTGCAACACCTGGTGTCTTCCTTCCTCCCCTCCATCCTGCTGCTAGTAGTGTCAGTGGCAAATACAAGCCAGTTCAAGGAAATGTGGCCTCAGCGAGGAGTACTAAGGACCAAGCACCAATGCATCTTGCCATTTACAACAAATTCCTTAATTACAAGGCTTCATTTATTCACAGAAGCTGCCTCTTTTGTACATAGCCAAACACACACACACACACACACACACACACACACACACACACACACAGTGTGACAGAGATAATTTATCATTATCTGAATGCACTCAGGGTGGTCAATTTCAGCCAGAGTGAAGAACAGAGAAAGGTAGGGTCAAGGGCACTATAGAAATAGCTGTTCCTGCTTCACTTTTCAGCCCTCCTTCCCCTCCCATCAGCCCACTTTCATTACTTTTCTCTTTGATGCAAAATCTGAAAATCTTGGTCAGGCAGCTCTGCTTATCAGTGGGTTCTGAATAACCCACTTTTATCAAACTTCATCTGATGGACCCAAAATATATTTGATCGTAGCAAAAAGTACCCTTATCAGTCCTAAAATGACACTGTCCCAAAGTGAATAGTGTTAGCAGCCAACTCTCTAGAACCAGAAAGAAGTATGTTTAAATCCTCAATCCATCGCTTTCCAGCCATGCTGTCATGTCCAACTCATTCTTCTTAAACAATATCTCACTAAGCACACTAGACTGTAGAAATGCACACAGATAGGGCCTTACCTTTTCTGGCTTTATTCCTGCGAGGCAGCAGTGGACACTAACCTATCTGTCACTCCAGTTAATGTAAAGGTTTAACTGGTACAAGTGCTGTGCAGGCAGGTCTCTGTAACAATGAGAGCACCCAGGAGAAGGCTTTGCTTTAGTTACAAAGTTCAGGAAAGGTTTCCCCTAGGGAGGGACCGAGATCAGAAGCATGAGTGGGCAGTAAGTGGGCAAAGTAAGGACGATCTGGCATTCCTGGCAAATATGTGGTGCAGGGGGACTTGGACCTTGGCCAGTACAAGATGCTGAGTCTTTGCAGTGCAGAGCAGAGAGGAGGGACACGCCATGAGGACAGAGAAATGGAAAGAAGACTGTGGCCATGGTGAGGAGGTTTGTCCTCATTCTAAGAAGGACTGGGAGGTATGGGGCATGATCTGACTTACGTGGAGGACAGACTGGAGACAACATGGACACAGACACACAGGTGGAAGGCCAGGAGGTAATCCACAGAAGGGCTGCAATGAGAATTTTAATGGAAAGAAAAAACAGAAGCTAAGGAATATTTAAGAACTAAAATCAGCAGGCCTGAATGGTAAGTTGGATATGAGAAGTGAGAGAGAAAGGGATAAACCAGAGCTCACTCATAGGACTTTGGCTTGTGTGACTGGATAGGTGGTGGCACCATTTTCTAAAAATCAGAATGGAAGAAGGAGCAGACTAGTGACTTAAACCTCATAGCCTCAGTTTTCTCATCTGTAAAATGGGAATAGTCCTACATATATCACAATGTTTTTGAAAGCATTAGAAAATATTCCTAGAAAATGAAGCCTTCATACAAAGCGGTGTATGTTTCTCCCCCAAATAAATGGGACCTATTCTTATAGGCTTCTTTTTCTTGATCTGATTGGAAACTCAGGATCTCAGATATTCATTTCTTTTCATCCTCTTTTCTGATGGCTCTACCAAATTGCTGGTTTACTGATCTCATCACCCTAAACAACGTATAGTACTCAATACTAGTCAAATAGGCAAGTTGGCAATTGCTCTTCTGAACAAATTATTGTAAATGTCACTGCTACAGTGCGGCTCATAGTGGCTCACTTGGCTGTTCAAGGGAAAAATTCTTGCAAATGCAGCTCTTATTATTTGCCAAATGTTCATGCACAAATGCATTTATTTTACCAAGAGCGTAGTGTTGGGTCATTTAAGGAGAATGGGAAAACACCACTCACAATTGAAGAGGCAAAATAGCATACATACAGCACTCCAGATCTTGCAAACCCCTTCATATACACTATACCAATGGTACCTCACACTGACTGCGGAGAGGCTGAGATGACGAGAAAGGGCAGGTATATTTATGATTATTTTTACAAGTAAGGTTAACTTAGACAAAGTAACTCTCTCCAGGTCACAACTCAAGGAAGTAATACATTTCTGTGATGAAAATATAAGTCTTGGGGCTTCTGATTTTATCATGTGTCTATCAAAATCCCCCACCTGCCAACGTTAAGCCATACAATGTAGAACATAAAAACCATATGAAACAGAGGAGAGGGGTGAGATCAAAACTCATTTGAACTTACATAATCATATTTTATCAATTCATTATTAGTCCACTATTATCATTGTGGTCGTCATTAATAGACAAGACGTGTTGAGCAACTACTACCTGCCAGACCAAATAGGAAGGACTTCATCTGTGCTGTTTCACTGAACCTTTACTTTCAACAAAGGTGCTCTTAAAAATCAGAATGATGAAAGTACAGATGAGAAAATGGAAGCCGAGAAGGCTTGAGTTGCCTAAACCTGCTCCTAAATCCTAGCCTTTTTCCAAGGCCACTCTACTAGACTTGCTTCTGTGGGATCAATTGTATTCATAGTCAAATACCAATAAGGCCAAGACAATGAGTACTTTTGAGTTCTTCTGGGTTTTGGGGAAAATTTAAACAATGTCTCCCAATCTCCTGAATGCATTTAATGTATTCCGCCGATTCGATAAGCGAACAGGCATGAACGCTTATCTGAGATGATACCACTCTAGTTTCACTCTAACAGTACATTTTTGTGTAGAATATTTCTATCTCAAATGCTGATCCTCATTCTGTTACTTACTGGCTGTATATCGTTGGACAAGTGGCTTAGCAGCTCAGACACTCAATTTAGTAGTCTGCGAAGTAGGGTTGACGATAGTTCCAATAGTAAAATAAAAGTGGAACCATCTGCAGAAAGCACTTGACATGGTTTCTAGAACATGGTTAGTAAGCCACACATATTAACTATGATTATTTTTTATTTAGATGATCCTTGTGACCACAGAATAGAGGTTAGCTACATTCTACAGAGAGGAAACTGGTTCTCAGATATAAAGTGTTTTGTGTAAATTCACCCAGCTTGATAGAATAAATATAAGGAAGCACGTCTCCTAAATGTGACAGAGAAAATTTTTGTTAGTAAAATCTCCAGCAACTCTCTGAGGAGGTGGGTCTTGGTAGCTGAAGAATTCTGAAAGTAGAAGTGGACAGAAGCTAAAATGCTCATTGGGAAAAGATAAGAAATCAAGAAACCTGAAAATGATTCAATAGTGAGCAAAGAGAAAAACAGGGGAGAGGGAGAATATGTTCAAAGGGATTTGAGAAATCTGCTCCCACACACAATGTAAATTACTATGAAAATACTGTGTTAGAAAAAATATACAAGGCCCTTTTCTATACTATTTTAAAGTATATACACCGTCTCAATATTGGCTGTCTTGTAAAATACAAAAATTCTATTTTTATGCAGTTACAGAAAATATAAATACTCTAATTTAACCTTAAAAAATTACTCTGAAGACACTCTGATAGAAAAAATATACAATGCAATTTTCTACTATGTTTTAAAGTATACGCACCAACTCAATATTCTCTATCTTGTAAAATATAAAAATTCTAATTTTATGCAGTTACAGAATATATACATACTCATTTTAACACAAATGTTAAACACAAAATTACTAAAAATATAAATATTCTCTTTTTACCCCAACGTTAAAAACAAAATTGTTCTGACAATACTCTGTTAGAAAAAATATACAATGCCCTTTTCTATTCTAAGGTATATACACCATCTCCATATTCCCTCTTGTAAAACATGGAAATTCTATTATTACGTGGATAGAGAAAATGTAAGTATTTCCTTTGACTTCAATGTTAAAAACCAAATTACTCTAAAGACACTCTGTTAGAAAAAATACACAATGCTTTTTTTTACTATCTTTCTTAGTATATACACAATCTCAATATTCTCTCACATGTAAAATACAAAAATTCTAAATTTACGTGGTTAGACACAAATATAAATATTCTCTATGCACCCTAATGTAAAAAACAAAATTGCGTGGAAGATACTCTGTTAGAAAAAAAATACAATGCTCTTTTCTACTCTCTTATGGTGTATAAATACCATCTCAATATTCTCTCTCATGTAAAATACTGAAAATCTAAATTTATGCTGTTAGAAATAAATATAAATATCCTCTATGTCCCCGAATGATATAAGCAAAATTGCTCGAAAAATAATCTGTTAGAAAAAATATACAATGCCCTCTCCTACATTCTTTTGGAGTATATACACTATCTCAATATTCTTTGTCATGTAAAATACCAAAACTCTAAATTTACGTGAATAGAAAAACATATAAATATTATATATTTACCCAAATGCTGAAAGCAAAATTGCTGTAATAATAATCTGTATGAAAAAATATACAATGCCCTTTTCTACACTCTTTTGGAGTATATACACCAAATCAATACGCTCTCTCATGTAAAATATTAATATTCTAAATTTACCGGATAAAAAAATATATAAATATTATCTATGTACCACAATGTTAAAAGCAAAATTGCTCTAAAGAAAATCTGTTCCAAAAAATATACAATGCCCTTTTCTACTCTGTTTTGGAGTATATACACCATATCAATAAGCTCAATCATGTAAAATATATAAATTCTCAATTTACGTGGTTACAAAAAACATAAATATTTTCTATGTACACCAACGTTAAAAGCAAAATTGCACATAATATAATGTGTAAGAGAAAATATACAATGCCCTTTTTTACTCTTTCTTGGAGTATATACACCAAATCAATAGGCTCTCTCAT